>NW_004949159.1:994406-1022436 GCF_000317375.1 Microtus ochrogaster
TTCTCTCTCTCTCTCCCACTCTCTCTGTCCTCTGACTGTGTGTAATAAATTTCCTACTATATAGACAGAATGTTTTAAGTAGCAGGCTTGATTTTTTAATATTTAAAAAATATTTATTTTAATTTTTTAAAAAAGAAAATAAACTGTCTTTTTCCATTTTACATACCAGTCCCAGTTCCCACTCCTTCCCCTCCTCCCATCCCCTCCCCCTCCCCCTCCACTCATCAGAGAGTATAAGGCACTTTCCTGGACAAAGGTTCAAGGCCCTCCCTGTTATATCTACGCTGAAATAGGTATCCATCCAAAGAGAATGGGTTTCTAAAAATCCAGTACAAGCAATAGGTAAAATCCTGGTGCCACTGCCAGTGGCCCTGCAGTCTTCCCCAGTCATACAATTGTTACCAATATTCAGAGGGACTAGTTTGATCCTTTGCAGGTTCCTTCCCTGTTTAGCTGGAGTTGATGAGCTCCTATTAGCTCAAGTAAACTGTTTTAGTGGGGTACCCATCATGGTCTTGACCTTTTTGTTCATATTCTCACTCCTCCCACTCTTCAACTGGACTTTGGGAGCTCAGCCCAGTGCTCTGCTGCAGGTCTCTGCATCTGTTTCCACCAGTTGCTGGATGAAGGTTCAATGATGACATTTAAGATAGTCATCAGACTACAGGGTGAGGTCAGTTCGGGCACCATCTCCTCTATTGCTTAGGGTCTTAGCTGGGGTCATCCTAATTTCTCTAGTGCCAGTTTTCTTCTTTGCCTCATAATGACTCCCTCAATCACAATATCTCTTTCCTTGCTCTCATCTCTGTCCTGCCTCCATTTCTACTATCCTGTTCCCTCAAGATTTCCTCCCCTCATCCTCCCCTTCTGCTATCCCTTCTCCCCTCACCCATGCTCCCAACTTTGTCAGGACATCTTGTCTATTTCTCCTTTCCAGGTGGGTTTATATATGTTTTCCTTAGACTTCTGGTTATTTAGTTTCTCTATGGTCATGGACAACAGTTTTTCTATGCTTTACAGCTAGTATACACTTATGAGTGAGTACATATCATGTTCATCTTTCTGGGCTTGGAGTACCTCACTCAGGATGTTTTTTTTTTTCTAGTTACATCTATTTGCATGCAAATTTCAAGATGACATTGTTTTTTATTGCTGAGTAGTACTCCATTGTATAAACGTACAATATTTTCTTTGTCCATTCTTCAGTTGAGGGTCATCTAGGTTGTTTCCAAGTTTTGGCTATTACAAATAATGCTGTGATGAACATAGCTGAACAAATGTCCTCGTAGTATGATTGAGCATTCGTTGGGTATATGGCCAAGACTGGTATTGCTGGGTCCTGAGGTAGGTTCATTCCCAGTTTTCTAAGAAACTGCCATACTGATGTCCAGAATGGTTGTACAAGTTTGCAAAACATTTTATCTACATACATGTATATGTGTGAATAGATGTCACATATGTGTAGGTGCCCATAGAGACAAGAAGAGGGCATGAGGGTGCCTGAAACTAGAGTTGTAGCTGACTCAATTGAGGCACCCAGTGTGGATTCTGTAAAACTGAGCTCAGTTTGCCTGGATGAGCAGCAAGTGCTGCTGACTGCTGAGCCATCTCTCCAGCCCTAGATTTTTGTTTAATCACATTGCATTATTGTACATCTTAGACGACAATAAGTACTGGCTACTTGTAATTCATGCAATTATTAAAGTTGGGCTAGTTGGTAATTATATTCTTATTGGCATATAGTAATTTAAACTGATAATGGACAATCTACTTGTTACTAATTCTGTGAGTTGAGTCAAACTAACAAATTATTTCTGTTCTCTAGGGACATATAGATCAAGAAGGTAACCCGACAGGGTTTGCTGGCCTTGTATCACATTTACATTACCATGAACCGTCTAATCTTGTTTTTGTCAGTTTTCTTGTAAGAGGTCTTTTCCATAATCTCTGTCAGCCAACTCATGAAGGTAAGTTTGAGGGTTATATAGTGTGTGTGTGTGCATGTGTGTATAATCAAAATAATATTTTATTATATATACAGTATATAAATAATGTATCATTATTAGTATATGATTATTATCAAGTAATATATGGTGTATGTTATATATGTGTAAAAGTATATGTATGTGTGTATAAAATCTTCCCATGCTGGGAAAAAACCCTCAGAGATTTATAGAAAAATAGAACATCAGGAATACATTTACTCAATAACCACTTGAGAAAATATCAGTTAAGCATAACAAACATATATATATATATATGTATATATATATATCTTAGTATTTTTATTTTAAGTAAAAAGGAGAATGATAATTACATAGGCAAATTATGGGTTTCCAAATAAGATAAAGTGAAATCATTAGTAATAGATGTCCTATACTGTGACAATGATTTTAAAATATTCACTACTGTAAGTTGTGACTTGAAAACTGTGTTTCCTCCAGGATTCTGAGCATGCTGCACAATATACAATATTTATAAATGTTTTCCTTATAATTAAATGTATGATTAACTTTGAAGAACAGAGGAGGAAAACATTAAAATACGAAACTCAAAATTCCACCCTCAGATAATAACTAGTATTATCTGTGAATATTGTCTGCAACACTATTTTCTTTTAATATAATTGTACAGTGTACATCAATACCTGCTATTGCATGGATTATGTGTCTGAGGTCAGTTGTACATATAAATTTTCCCCATATTGGGCAAAATTGTTATAATAAATCTCATACAGAATTTATGGAAAAACTTTGGGCTCAACTTTCAAAATAAATTCTTCCTACAGTGTCTATGAAATAAATATTGCCCTCTCCTAATATTTGTGCTTAATGTTGTGATATTGCCTGGTGTATGGTGTCTTCAATGCCTCCTGCTTTATTTTCTGTCATTAGCTGATGGAAATATTTTGCTTTGTACAACACCTGGAGTCTTTATGCTCTAAAAATAATATTCCATTTTGTGACTCTTCAGAAAGTTTTGCTCCTCCCAAATTTGTAAAAGATAAAATCATTTCATGCAAGAGAAAGTGTGCTTATGTTTATTGTTGCTGACAGAGGCAGCCAAAATTGATAACTTTATAAAGAATGCATATAGAAGTTAAATAAATGGACAAGTTTCTAGTCTTTGAAGAAGTCAGAGACAATACTCAAATGTAACTAGCCTGAAGCTAGATCCAAAGTTACTGACAATCACATTTAAGCATTCTTACTATTTTCTTTTTTTTTTTTTGGTTTTTTGAGACAGGGTTTCTCTGTGGCTTTGGAGCCTGTCCTGGAACTAGCTCTGTAGACCTGGCTGGTCTCGAACTCACAGAGATCCACCTGCCTCTGCCTCCCGAGTGCTGGGATTAAAGGCGTGTGCCACCATCGCCCGGCCAACATTCTTACTATTTTCATGCTCTTGGAATGCAGTGGCTCAAATGTGCTATGACTCCATCTGAGTTGAGGAAGGTTATCTGAGGGTTTAGTTTTGGATTTTTTTTTTGTCTTAAGCATTGAGAAGGCATAAAATAATATTGATTAGGTGTGAGAGACTATCATGGTTAGCGTGAGAATGGCTCCCATAGGCTCAATACTTGCTCACCGGGGAATGGCATGATGTCCTTTGTTGAAGGAAATGTGTAAATGGACTTTCTTTGCTGCTGCCTATGTGCCAGCAAGTTCCCTGCCATGATTATAATGAACAAAACACCTGAAACTTTAAACAAGCCCCCCAATTACATGCTTTCGTTGTAAGAAATGGTCATTGTGTCTCCTTACAGCCATAGAACATTGACAAAGACAGAGACATTATCAAAATTTTGTCAAAGTAAGCAAGGTTCATTAGTAGGAAAGATAAAGATGATAATGAAGGTAAATGCAGGAACAAAAAAGCTCAAGTGAGAAGCATCTGCAGCTGAAGTTATTCTAAAGTTGTTATGAGACAGGTTTTTTTTATGTGTACAATGTTTTTGCCTGCCTGCCAGAAGAGGGCACCAAGTCTCATTATAGAGAGATGTAAAGCCACCATGTGGTTGCTGGGATTTGAACTCAGGACTTCTGGAAGAGGAGCAAGAGCTCTTAGCCTCTGAGCCATCTCTCCAACTCCTAAAGTTGTTATGAAATGAACATAGCATTTATTTTAGAAATGAAAAAAAATAATGTAACCATTTTTTACATATATGACATGGAACTTTTGTTTTTCATAGGATCGAAACATTTCTCTGAAGATATAATGGAAAAGCTGGTTTTAGTATTGGCAAATCTTTTTGGAAGAAAATATATTCCAGCCAAGTTCCAAGATGCTAATGTCAAGTTCTATCAATCAAAGGTAAAATCTTCTGATAAAATTAATTAATAATACTATATAAATTTTTCCATAAATGATTCAGCAGCAATAGGTTTTTATGAATATGGGGTAGTTAATGTGTTTTATATGCTAATTTGTTCCTTTTGGAAATAGTGTGATGTTTTTCAATAACTTAAAAGTCCCTCTGTGAATGTGTTCAAAGTTTACATACCATGTGGATAAATAGGAAGAAAGTACATTCATGATTTTAATTGATTCCATTCAAATGCAGTATTAATGAAAGGGTGTACAGGGGCTGGGAAGATGACTTGATACAGTGCTTTCCATCCACTCATGAGGATCTGAGTGTGCATTCCCAGTACCCACGTGAAGAGATGGGCATTGTGACATGCTTTGTCATTCCAGAACTGCAAAGTCAGAGAATGTGGAACCCTGGAGCTGCCCGGGGTGGGCTAGCCTAATTAGGGAGCTCTAGGTATGGTGAGACCTTGTTTCAAAAAATAAAGTGGAGAGCAAACACACACATATTCATGTTCATACGCACACGAAATGCAGATAAATATACATTTAAGCCCTAAAGCCACCCTCATTGTTGAATTGTGTCTGGTAATGTGACTGTATGTCACAGTGTCATCTTTGAGAAAGCATTACAAAGTTGTCTGGGAAACTGTCCCTTGACTTCTGGAGTCTAAATCTTAGAAACAGCTTTCCAATTTTAATATTTTCATCTTGCTTGGTCATTTTTGAAAATGTGCATTTGTCTATTTAATTATAAATAACAGTTGCATTTATTTCCATGAGATCGATCATAGCACTCTTTCTGCTCTTCTTCGTGCTTTGCACTGATTTTCTTAGAGATATCCATGTAACTTCCTGATACAGCAGTGATGGCATGGATGACGAACGTGCAGTTCTTTTCTTTGCAGTTTATATGTTGTAGTTTACAAACACAAACCTACAAAAAAATTAGGGATACAGAGCTTTCATGTGTACAGGTTAAAAAACTGATCAACAGTGTTAGCCCAATGAAGACAGTGAGAGTTTCAAAACCTCTCAACCAGGTGCAGTTGATTCTGAGCCTGAAACTATGTTCTATCTTCTTTGTTCTACATACTTGTCCCTAGATCCTTTGAAATTACTCATGAGTCCAGTAGCAGTTGAGGATGTGTTTCTGCTCTTACAAGAGCTGTTTTGATTAGGGAGCTTCAGAGCAAGTGTTATGAGTAGAGCATTTGCTCTTTCAAGTACAAGTAAGAACAAAAATAATTTAACCTCATTTCAATCAAAAAAAGTGGCTTTATTGAAAACAATAAAGTTACACTGTGTGATCTTTTACCTTCATTGTTTCAAATTCTCAGTTTTTAAGGAAGGTGTTCTCTGTTTTCTGAAAAACCTTTGGCATTTAGGTATTCCTTGATGACCTCCCTGAGGACTTCAGTGAGGCCCTGCTTGAGTACAATACTCAAGTGACAGAGGACTTTGCTGCTTTTCTGCGAATTGTGTCCCGATTGGCTGATATGAAACAGGAATATCAACTCCCCTTGTCAAAAATTGGTAAGTGTGTGTTCAGTTCCCTGTGGAGCAATTTAGTAATAGTCTTGCCCAAGGACTATGTAATATGGATGCTAGGGATGCAGGTCATTGGCAGTGCTCCAACTCTACCATTTTTGTATCAGAAGGCTGGCACTTCAGAAAAGTCAGCTTGCCTTATTATAATTGGGTTATTTCTGCTAAGAAAAAAAAAAGCTAAGCAAAAGAAAGTTGGGGAGGTTGTGACTGGCAGTGAAAAGGGTAGTGGAGAATGAAACTGAAACCAATTTGAATCATTTTTAAACAGTTTTGATTAAGGGCTGACTTTGGCTCAGTCTTAGAAAATGGAGCAAGGATTTCTCTGAGACAAGAGAAACCAGAGGAATTCTTTTATTATTTTTATTTAAAACAATCTTATTTTACATACAAATCTCAGTTCCCTCTCCTTCTCCTGCTCCCCCTATCTTCTCCCCCCCCCCCATCCACTCCTCAAAGAGGATGAGGCCTCCCATGGAGAGTCAACAAAATCTGTCACATCACTTGAGGCAGGACCAAGGCCTCCACCCTGTATCTAGGATGATCAAGGTGTCCCACAATAGGGAATGGGCTCCAAAGAGCCAGTTTATGCAGTAGGAAATAAACACTGGTCCCACTGTCCTCCACAAACTGTCCAAACCACAGCTGCCACCTGCTTCAGAGGGTCTAGTTCAGTCTTGTGCAGGTTCCATTGCTGTCAGTCCAGAGTCAGTGAGCTCCCACTTGCTCAGGTCTGCTGTTTCTGTGGGTATCCCCAACATGGTCTAAAAATAAAATCTAAAGGAAGAACAAAAGGGATCTATCTCAGCCTGTTCTGGTCAGAATTCACAGATAAGGAATGTGAAGACTCTCCACTTGTGTCTCACCTGATGAGCTGCAGGGAAGGAAGGATGGCAGTTTCACCATTTGTTTGTCTGTCTGGAAACTTTGATGTGGATTTGCTTCATCCAGGAGTTTCAGATAACGTAAGTAAACTGTGATGTTCATTAATCAGTCTCTTGGGACTTTTGCTTCAGTCTGAGTGGTGTATGATAACAGACTGCTGTCAAGGCTGTGGAACACTAGCATACAGATGATAAAACATTGTACTTTCCATTGTAAGAAAAATATTTTTATTTATTAATTTTCCGAGCCTGATCACAGATAACAATTTTCTCTCCCTCCTTCCTCTCCTCCTAATTCTTCCCCCAACCTTCCCTCTCAACCTGCCAGCCATACACTCCTTCTTTCTTTTCAGAAAATTGTGGGCCTCCTATATTATCAGTTAGTCAGGCTATCAAGAAAAAATAATTTTACAAAAAATAATTTTTAGAAGTTTTGATTTCTTCATTTTGCATGGATCACTGCAAAAAAACTGGGTGGATATGTAAGAGATTGGTAGTTACGAATGTTGAATAAACACTATTAATTTTTAAATATTATAATTTCCTTTTTCAAGATGGATGTGATGGCTCATGCCTCCCACGTAACTGTGGATGCTGAGACAGGAGGACTGCTAGATATTTGACTATTGCATAATGAGTTCTCAGCAACCACGTGGTGCCTCACAGCCATCTGTAATGGGGTCTGGCGCCCTCTTCTGGCCTGCAGACATACACACAGACAGAATATTATATACATAATAAATAAATAATAAAAAATATTCTCTTGTGACTTGAAGGCTTCCTGCTCTGTGAAACCCCAATTTGCAAAGGTAATCTCTA
Source organism: Microtus ochrogaster (assembly GCF_000317375.1). Classification (NCBI taxonomy): domain Eukaryota; kingdom Metazoa; phylum Chordata; class Mammalia; order Rodentia; family Cricetidae; genus Microtus; species Microtus ochrogaster. The sequence continues at coordinate 1,001,966 of NW_004949159.1, forward strand.
AATTGTTAAGCAGATGTGAAAATATTTTAATTAACTTTTTTTCCGAGTCAGTGTTGCTCTATTCCAGCAAGGCTGGTGGACTTGCCATTGACATGCTCTGGGGACAATCCTCTTCACAGGTGGAGTTAATCCATGCCCTAGGATACTCTGCCTCAGTGTGTGCAGAAGGCAGCTGCTCTTCTACCAATGGAGTGTTCTTGAAGAGCATTGATGAAGATGAAATGACTACAAGTTCTAAGTCAAAAGCCTTCTCTCCTTGTGAATAACCATTCAAAAATTCTATTTCTTAAGGTTGTTCTAAACACAATTGGTATCAATCACACCCAAGCCCCAGTGCTATGGTCACACAGATTCGATAGTAGAGGAAGAAAATTGCCACTTAATGCATATGCACTTGACTTTTATAAGCATGGATCACTTGTGGGATTGGAACAGGACAATAGGTATGTTCTTTCCTGATAATTCCAAGAAATGGTTAACCCTGCCAACTATGTTAGATTTTCACTTCCAGAATGATGGCAACGATGATGAAATACTATACTATTTTATTTCTAGTTTGTCAGTAAAATTTTGGCATTGATACCAACCTAAATATATATTCAAAATGTATATTTATGAATATTCAAATATAACACATCTTTATATTTATTAGAGTTCTATGTAAGCATCATTTGGTATTTTAATGACAAGTAGCAATCTGGTATTGCTTAAGACCTGAGAAAATATAAAGTATCTAATTTTCATATCTGGTTCTGAGACAGTTATTTTAGTTTGTTGCCAGGGAAGCCAATTCTAAAGAAGAACCAAACACTATTTAGGTCACTCTGTATACAATTACTTTGTTGTGGCCACAAAAGTTTGACAGTCAAGGAAGAAAACTGCCACGTAACACATTTTCACTTGACTGCTCTAAGCAAGGATCCCTTCTGAGGTTTGACCTGGGAAATAGGTATCTTCTCTCTTGATAACTTTAAGAAATAATTAGTTATGCCAAGTATATTAGATATTTATGTTTAGAGAAACACATACATCTAGAGCCAAATACACTAATGAATTAAGTATACTACATGTGATATAAAAATTTGAACAATACTTATTAAAATATAAAAAGTTTGATAGTACTCAGAAAACTCCTAGAACACTCCTGTCTATTCAACTTGATTTATTATTGTCAAGAAAGTAGTTGTTGTGTTAGCAAATAATATTTTTTGTTTTTTAAACTTAATCATTGATAATCTTATAATTGTATATAAAACAATATGGCTACACTTCATCCATATCTTTTATCTTTTCCCAATTGTACCCCTAAAGCCCAGCAAATCATCCCCCCATTTTGGAGTCTTCGAATTTTGTTTTCTTTCATTTTGTGACCCATTGAGTTATATGAGGGCTGTCTGCATGAGTGTGGAGCATAGGAGCCCACCAGTGACTACGATCCTGAAGAAAAACGATTATCCCTTCTTCAGCTTACCAACCCTATGAGCCTACCTACTTCTCATCCATGCCTGCATGTTAATGGTCCCTCTCCCATCCATGCCTGCATGTTAGTGGTCCCTCTCTCATCCATGCCTGATGTTAGTGGTCCCTCTCTTGCACAGACCCTGTGCAGGTGACCTCAGCTGCTGGCAGTCATGAGTCATGCCATGCCCTAAAGCTGGCATTTCAAAGCACTCCGCTCACTTCCAGATCTTGTTCTTCTTGTCTCCTCTTCTGTGATGTCCTGACTTGGTGAGGTGACACAGATGTTCCAAATAGGTATTAGTGTTCAGTAGTCATTTATCTGCAGCACTCTGACCAATTGTGAACCACCCATTTAAAAAACACAGAAACCAAGAAACAAACAAACAAACAAACAAAAAACCCAAACCCTAAGCAAAACAAGTAAACAAACAAACATAGGAAACAGCTTGTGTTATCATGGCTAAGACAGCTATAATTTTGGGGTATAATTAATAATAGTAAATAATTTTGTGTCATTAATTTCACTTTTTCTGTTGTTTAGGATACATCAAGGGGAAGCTTACCATTTGTTGAAAGATTTTTACCTTACCATTAAATCTATCAGGTATGTTACGTGTTTCCTATTTTTCAGAAATTTAATTGTAATTTTTTTCATGATCTGAGTATGGAAAAGTATCATGGAGCCTGTCACATACCATTCATTTTCACATCTTAGCGGGCTTACGAATCCCCATCTGTAAAACCTCTATGTACTTAATATAATTAATTACATATTACTTTGGAGATTAAGATCTATCTAGAGAGAGTCTCAGGATCAGGCACTAACACTAACAGTACTAATGCTAGTCCTGAGCATTGCTGATAACATATCCTGATATTCCCAGTGGTCTCAATTGCAATATCTTGTTAAGCACACAATGTTTCTGATGTACCATCAGGTCTCCAGGTTATATCATGTGCTTCCTTTGAGTATCTTGCTAAAACTTATATTTTTCTGTGGGGTTTGTCTGACTGTCAGTACATAACTACTTCCTGATTTGATCTGCAACAAACCCAGTTAATCACAAGCAATATTAAACTTTATATGAGCACCCCATCCTTAGGCTCTATTGGCCATATAATGTCACCTTGTTAAATGATCATCATCCCAATCCCTCAGCTCAACACTTTAACGGGGGTTCTTTATCTTATCACAGATATATTAAAAGTGATCCTAAATATTATCATTATTACATCTTTATTAAGCAATTATTTGTTTCATTTCCTTGATAAGAGCTGAATTAGACACATATACACACATAGTATGAAATTGAGGCATACAAGAGCAGAGGGAATAGCTTTGTTCATCTATAGCAGTGGTTCTCAACTTTCCTAATGCTGTGACCCTGTATTGCAATTTCTCATGTTGTGGTGACCCCCAACCACACAATTATGTCATTGCTACTTCATAAGTGCAATTTTGCTACTATTATGAGTCATAATGTAAATATTTGATATGCAGAATATCTAATATATGACCCCCAAGTTCAGATCACTGATCTATAGCATCTCTAGGTGAGGTGGCATATAGTTATCCAAAGTAGAATCTTAAGAGCAACTCAGTAGCCTCCAGAGATAATAGAGTTAAGTCCAAAGCCAGCTGAAAAAGAAAAAATATAATTCATTCATTCATCTTGAAAGACCCTCCAAGAGTGTCTTTCCTCCGGGGAGACCCTTCCCAAGGAGCAGCGAAACCACTTATACGGATGCAAACAGCAAGAGGTTTATTCAGATACACAGGTACCTGGGGCGACAAAGTCTCTCGGAGGACTTGTGCGCCTTCAGGTCAGGGTAATGGGTTTATATATGTTTTGGGGAGCAAAAAGGGCGGTACAGAAGCGAGAAGCGTAGTTACAGGGTTTTCATTGGTCAGTTTGAATGTGGCCGAGTTCAGGTCGGGACAAGGTCCTGTAGTAATATGAGCGGCGGGGCTGAGTCCCCAGCACCCCGGCCGCCTGCCCGGCTAGCTTATGCCCGAAATAACAACACACAAACTGTATTCATTTAAACACTGCTTGGCTCTTTAGCTTTAGCCCTTTTCTCGGCTAACTCTCGCTCCTGGACTAACCCATTTCCAATCATGTGTGTTGCACCCCAAGGTGCGCTTACCAGGAAGATTCTAGCCTACGTCCATCCTGGGTCGGAGCTTCATTGCGTGTGCCTCAGAGAGCAGAGCTCTCGCCTCTGCCCGCAAGAGTGGAGCATCATGTCTCTCTGAGGCCTCTGCCCCCGAGAGGAGAGCTGTCGAGTCTGACCTCACTTCCTCTTCTGCCCAGCATTCTGCTCCTCCCACCTACGTTCTAACCTATCAGGTCAAGCAGCTTCTTTATTAAATCAACCAATGACCTTCCTCCATCAAGGTCCCTAGGAGAATTCAGATATTCCCCTGTTCCTCCCCCGGCCCAGCCACAGGTGTCTCTATCTTGTTTTGGCAGCTTCTAAACTGCCCTTTGTTCAAACCCTGAATATTCAGTACAAGTCTTACAAAATGGCGTTACCAGTGCTAAGTTGTTTAACAAGCTGGGTGGGGGTCTCTCAATCTAACCAATGTGGCTGTATCATTGGTTTGAGATGCTTTTAAACATTTGAGTTACAAGGATTTTTAACTTTTGCTTTTATAATCCTTGTATTAGCAACTTTTCTGTTGCTGTGATAAGACACTGTGAATATGGCAACTTATAAAAAGAAGAAAGACTTAGTTTAGTTTATGGTTCCTGAGAAATCTGAGTCTGTTTCAGGAAGATAATTCGGTGTTACATTTTAGAATTAGGTCTGCATATTTTGAGCATCATGGACACAGAGCAGTGAATGTGAGTGTGGCGTAGATCTACAGTCTTTCTATGTGGTGGAGATGTGTCAGATTGTCTCAGAGTGTGCAACAGTGAGGGTGGTCAGAAATGAATGAAGGTCTGAATTAAGGAAACAGAGTAATGATACGGGATATTAACTCTACAACTACTTGTAATTGAAACATTGATACCGAAGTTCATATAGTGGCTAAAGATGACCAAGGATTAAATTGTTGTTAATGAATCTGTCTCTTTCTGTCTCTCTTACACACACACACACACACAAACACACACACACACACACACACACACACACACTACATTGAGAAAATGACATTTGTGGGGAAGTTAAAAAATAGATTTATATGCTGTGGATATCAGAGGACATCATTACAGTGATTAGTCAGTAACTCAGGAGAAGCAAATTAATGTCACAGATAAAGATTTCAGTTGTTTAAGAGTAAAGGCCCAGGAAAGATGGGTCTCTAGTCAGGGCAAAATATTAAATAATGAAAGGCAAATAAGATGTCAGATTGGGATTTATTTCAGCCAAGGTTACTCTCTATGAACTGTTCAGTTCTGTGTTTCTTCTTCCTTTCTTCACGCCTTTGTACCAGTGTGTTAATGCTGATGTAGCAAGTTGTCACTTAATGATATAAACCTACTTAAATATTATCAATCTGGAGGTCAAAAGTCAAAGTGTGTTCCAATGGATAAAACTGGGTTTTTGGACACTATGGTGGAAAACCTTGCCTCTCTCCCAACCTTTAGGGCTTGTCGGCATCATTTTAGGGGTTCCCTGCTCACTATTTCCTATGTCTTTGAGGTCAGGGATGTTCAGTGGAGAGAGCTGAGAGTGTGTATCAAGTGTCCACATTCCACCCCTCTGACATCAGTTCTCACTTTCCTCACACCGTGAGCACTCTGGAGAAGTCCATTGGCTCCACCTAGAGGACCCATAATAATCCCCCGCATTCAAGATTAACTATCACCTGTGGCCTCATCTGTGATGGTAATTCTGCATTGACATGGAGCCTAACGTGGTTACAGGTTTCTGGGGATTTAGGTGAGCACATCTGAATTAGATGAGGACCATTATTCTACTGGCCGCATCCCACTTTCATTTTTTCTCACCTACCTGGGAAAATAAACAAAAAAACTTTTCTTCTCTATTGTGAATTACAGTATTTTATGAATGCAATAGCAGTAAAACATAACAAAAAAAAACAAAACAAAAACAAAAAACAAACAACAAGAAAACCCCACAAAGTATTTCCACAAGATATACAGAGAGAAGAAATTTTGTTGTACTATTTAAGGGAGCAAGGATCCAAGGGCATAGAATTTGGTAGTCTTTCAATTACCCTTTGCTAATAAAGGCACTGCACAAAACTCCTTGGCTTATTTCCTTTTTCTTTCATATTTGTTTGTACATGCATTATTTGGTTAATGGATTGGTTTCTTATAAATATTCCTTATAATTTGCTAATAATATTTTATCTCTTTACAGGACAGCCTTTTTTAAAATAATACTTATGACCCTTAGTTGACTAAGAGTATATATATGTATTCTTCTGTTTGCAGTGTCTCCTTACGTGAACTGTGTGAAAATGAAGAAGACAACGTTGTTTTAGCATTTGAACAATTGTCTGAGTCTTTTCGTGAGAAGTTTGAAAAAGTGTGAAAAGGAAAACTTTGTAAATCATCTAAAATATCAACATATAAGCTTTGGAAGTTATATATGTTTTATTTTCATTGATGGTCAGAAAATCATACACAATGAAATGGAATGAACAAGCAACTTGCTGTGTTTGGCTCTAAGCATTCTTGGGCATCCCACTTGGTGTGCCTAAAACTTAGTTTCTTTAAATGCTTGACTAAAAATGCTTATGTCTCCAAATTATTGAGGATTGAATGAGAAAATGTATGATTTGCATATATATGTTTGAAGAGTTTTTATACTCTGTGAGACACAAACACATAGTTTTTAAATATTTTCTCTGTTAATATATGTAAAATTTATTAAAACTAGAAAAAATAATGGCAGTATCCTGAAAATGTAATACATTCTTCCAAATCAACATAAAAGCATTATACTGCTTAGAGAGCTAGCTGTTGAAATAATACATCTTACAAAATAAGCTACTTGTAAAAAAATTGTTTTTATTGATTTTGTGAAGCTTTAAAGAAACATATAGCTAATGTTTAGCTTTATTTTAATTGTATATACAGATTGTTGCAATAATAATGTCATTGATTTCATTTGTGTGAAATATATTCATCTAGTAATTCACTTGCATGGTACCATTAATTCTGTTGAATTATTTACATACAATCATTCTGTAATCGAGGCCTTAGCCTTAATTCTCAATTCTAGAATCTATTTGACACCCTCAACTCAAATTTACAACACTGAATCCTCAAAACAAAAGATGAGTCTTTTCTGTTACTCATTGAACAATGCTCTTTTTGGTGTCACCATAGGTAGATGGTACTGAATAAAAAAATAAATAAATAAAAACTGCTATGGTTCATTTATTTTGAAGCAAAAAAAATCTAATTACTAATAATGATGTAGCATTTCATGAGCAATGTTAGAAATCTCCACCTTGGTCATAGTGGTGTGGGATGTAGTCTAAACTGCTTTCATTCTTTAAATGTTACAGCAGTGCTGTAAACCAAGACATTTAGAATCTGCCTAGCACCTCCTAATTGCTATCCAGTGGAATGTTACACAATGCGAAATTTATTGTCTTGTTATTTGTAACGTAATGCTTGTATTTAGTCCAGATGGGAAAAGAAGATTCCCCCACCATGCAAACTCTAACCTGGCTTATAGAGTTTTAGAGGAATGAGCTCATTTTGTCATCTGGGGTCTTCTTAAAAGTGCACGATTATATGTAACGTCTTTGAAGCGCGTCCCCTGGGAGTGGGAGTGGACTGCTTCTTTAGTCTTTAGCTAAATCTACGGAGAAAGCAAGAACAATTTCTCAAGAGTGAGTTTAGGAGAAACACATCAACAAAAAGGTGGAGCTCAGAAAACCTACAAAAACTATAAACTGGTAAGATATTTTCCTAGACTACTTTAGAACAAGGTAGAGCTTATGATGATCCCCTGGACCCCAGAGAAGAGAAAAACCAGGCAATGAGAGGATTGGGTATCCTGGGCCATGATACTAATCCCTCAAAGTTAGCAGGTTACACACATGGAAAAATGATCCAGACTTAAGTGAGCTCTACATTGTAGAAAGTGAGTTCAAGGTAGACAAGCTTTACCCTGTCTCCTGGTTCTCTTTCATGGAGTTCAAACCTACCACTGTCCACAGAAGCAGAGTATGGGTCTGCATTGTTCTACGCAAATAAAGTTTGGGTATGAGTCTAAAAGAAACAAGACATGAAGTTGACAAAATCAAGCTTTATCAAACTTTAAATTTCTGCATAGTAAATAACCAACAGAACTAGAGAAAACACCAGAAAAGGGGAGTAAAAAGAAGAATATGCAAGGAATTAAAAAAAAAATTCCCAAACAGAGAAAAACCTCAAACAATCACAAACAATGAACACATGACATCAATAGGCAGTTTTCAAATGTGTAAAGATACAGGAAAAATTACTCAACTCCAGTAACAACTAAGAAAACGAAAACTAGAAAGAATTATATTAAAATACATCATCCCAGTTGACTATGCCAAAAATGGCAGAAATGATATGAAATATTATAGACATCTCATAGAAAAAGGAACTCATGTATTTTAGGTGTGAATGTTAATTAATGTAGCTATTTTGAAAAACAACATAGATATTTCTCAATAAATATATTGAGACTTACATCATTTTCAGATTCCACTGCTGGAAAGCTATAGACATCTGTACCTGTAGGCTTCTTGTAGCATTCCTAAAAATAAGCCAAATGTAGAGTACAATTAAGTGTAGGGTAAATGAGTGGTTACAGAAGTGTGTGTGAAGTGTATGTGTGTGTGTTTGTGTGTGTGTGTGTCCATAATAGAGTGCTAACGAGTGACCAAAATGTGAAATTATGTTAACAGCAGAAATATGACTAAACTGAAGGACAGTGTGTGAAGTGAAATAAGACACACACAGAAAGACAATGCATACAGAAGAAAGAAGAGTTATGGAAATAAAGTAACAGTAAAATGGTGGTTATTAGAGGCTGGGAAGAGTCTTGAAAGTTAAGTGAAAAAAAAAGAATGGGACAAGTAGAAGGAGCAGTTGTTTGGAGAAATACCTTCTCATGCTCTATAAGACAACAAGATGATTGAGGGATACCAACTAATTACACATTTCAAAATAGCAAGTAAGATGTTAAATCTCTCTACTGAAAGGAAATGATAAATGTTTCATGATGGATGTATCAGTTGCCCCAATATGATCATGATACATTGCAGTGAAATAGTACAGTGTATTTCTTGCATATCTCCATGTGCCCATTAAAGAAATAAAAAACTATACCTGAAATATCTGTGACATTTTTCTCTGAAAGTATATTTATTTTACTGAGAAGTGGTGGCAATTGCCTCTAATCACAGCATTTGGGGGTCTGAGGCAGGCGGATCTCTGTGAGTTCGAGGCCAACCTCGTCTACAAAAGCTAGTTCCTGGACAGGCTAGAAAGCTACAGAGAAACCCTGTCTTGGAACAAAAAGAAATAAAGAAAGAAAAAGTATGTTTGTTTTTATTTTATGTGTATGATTATCTGTCTGACAGTTTATATGTGTGTCACATGTATGTCTAGTGTCCTCAGAGCCTAGGAAAAGGTTAGCCCATGTGACTAGAGTTACAGTTTTGAGCCACCACAATGATTTTGGGACCCAGATCCAGTTTGTCTGGTAGGGTAGAAAGTCATTTTAACCACTGAGCCATGGCTCCAATCCCCATTCAAGAGTATTTCTTCATTTTAAGGATACACTTTTAAAAAATAATCTACTAAGCTCTATTCACATTAGCCATAAAACTAAAATAATGAGCAATAAATTCGATGAAGGAAGGAGTAAATCTCTATGCTAAAAACATAAACTATAAAAGAGATAGAAATAGATACAAATGAGTGGAAAGGTATCAGATGCTGATAGAATAATTGTTTTAATTATTAAAGATATGCAAATTGATCTAAAGATTACATGTAATACTTAATCAAAATTCTAAAAATTAACCTCAAAATTTATGTGGAAATCCAAAATGTTAACTAACCAACTCAATTTTAACCTTAAAGAGAAAAGTTTAGGCTGGGAGATTCAGTTTGTATGAGTCTCAGTTGGTAAAGGTATTCAGGTTCAGTTGGTAAACTGCTTGCCACACAAGCTGGCTTCATTATAACATACTGGGGAAACAGAACTCACATGCAAAAACTTGAAATTGTACAGGTGTTTCTTGCAAAGTCAAAGCTCAACTCAATATGGGTTAAAACCTGAACCTAAGAAGTCAATAATCATCATAGAAATTCCATTTGAAGCCACGTGCAATGATTAGGTAACATCACAAATAAAGAGAATAGGTATCAGTCAAGACAAAGTATTATGACCTGTATCTATGAAGATGTTCAGAGGAAACCCATCTTTTAATATCCTAAGCAAAATTTTAATTTAAACAAAAAGGAGATAGGAACACTTGACTATGTTTAAACCTGTAAACTTTTACCAATATTTAAAAAATAAATCCTTGACTGAAGGGATCCATGCGGAGCGTAAATGTGTGCCAGCCTGGCTGGCCAGGGGCCCCAGGAACAGGGTACAGGCCCTCTCCAATTCCCTAAATGTTTCTGGCCATTCGGAGGGACGTCTCCCTGGCTACTGGCTTTCTCAATTTATCTCATCCTTGCTTGTCCCCAAGCACCCTTTTCCATCTGCGGGGTCCTAGGATCTTCTAACCCAGCCTGCTTCCGGCCTGAGGGTGTTGTGGAGACCCAGTGTTGAGTGCTCCTGTCAAAGGGTTTTCTTTGTTCCACACGACCCTGCCTCTGCCAACCCCACCCTTTTGTCTGGTAGGTCTTTGGCCAGCAAGAGGACCTTCTCCTGTACTGAAGGGATCCATCAAGAGTGGTAGGTGTGTGCCTGCCTGCCTGGCTGGTCACCCCTGGAAAGGAGTACAAGCCTCCTCCAATTCCCTAAACGTTTCTGGCCATTCAGCTGGGTGTCTCCCCAGCTACTACCTTTCTCTATTTACCCCATCCCATCTTGCCACCAAGCACTCTTTTCCATCTGCAGGGTCCTTAGATCCACCACCACAACCTCGTTCAGGGTAGAGGGAATCTGAGAGCCAACTCCAGTGCTTAAGGGGACCTAAGAGAGGGCAGATCAAGAAAAAAAAACAAGTACACAGTCAGAGACATCTTGGAACAAGATGCCAAGACTCGCCTGAACACATTTGAAGGAAGAGATGGGCAGGCGCCAATACAAGAACTTCTCTAACAACCTGAAAAGCAACATGATAACACTAAAATCCAGTGAACATGCAACAGGAAGACTTGAACACCCTAATCCAGAAGAAGTAGAAGAAATCGACTTTAAATGTAACATTATAAAAGTTATAGAGACCCTTAAAAAAGGATGTGAAAAACTCCCTTAAAGAAATGGAAAAGAAGACAAATAAAAAGTTAGAAGAAATTAATAAATTCCTCAAAGATACCTAAGAAAAACAAAAAAAAGCAATCAAACAGGTAAAGGAAACAATTCAAGACTTGAAAACTGAAATGGAGGTAATGAAGAAAACACAAACTGAGGGATGCCTGGATGTGGAAAATCTGGGTAAATGAATAGGAACTACAGAGACAAATATAACCAACAGAATACAAGAGATAGAAGAAAATCTCACACACTAAAGTTGCTATAGAGGAAGTAAACTCACTGATCAAAGAAAACAGCAAATCCAACAAATTCTTAACACAAAATATCCAGGAAATCTGGGACACCATGAAAAGACCAAACCTAAGAATAATAAGGGTAGAAGAATTACAGCTCAAAGGCCCAGAAAACATATTTAACAACATTATAGAAGAAAGCTTTCCCAACTTAAAGAATGATATTCCTATGAAGGTACAAAAAGCATACAGAACACCAAATAGACTGGATCAAAAAAAAATCCCCTAGGCGTATAATAATCAAATCACAAAACATGCAGAATAAAGAAAGGATTGTAAGCGTTTCAAAGGAAAAACGTAAAGTAACATATAAAGGCAAACCTATCAGAATTACACTGACTTCTCGATGGAAACCATGAAAGCCAGAAGGTCTTAGATAGATGTGCTGCAGACATTAAGAGACCATGGATGCAAGCCCACACTGCTATCCTCAGCAAAGCTTTCCTTCACCATGGATGAAGAAAACAGGATATTCCAGGACAAAAACAAATTTAAATAGTATGTAAATACAAACCCAGCCTTACAGAAAGTACTAGAAGGAAAACCAAAACCCAAGGAAGCAAGAAACACCCATAATAGCACAGACATCTGACAACCATCTACCAGCACAACTCAAAGAAGGGCAACACACAAACTCTACCACTGAAAAAAATAACCAGAGTTAACAACCATTGGTCATTAATATCACTTAATATCAATGGACTCAATTCACCTATAAAAAGGCACAGGCTAAGAGAATGGATACGAAAACAGGATCCAGCATTCTGCTGTTTACAAGAAACATACTTCAACCACACAAACAGATATTACCACAGAGTAAAGGGTTAGGAAAAGGTTTTTCAACCAAATGGACCTAAGAAACAAGTGGATGTGGCTATACTAATAGCTAATAAAATTTACTTCAAACTAAAATCAATCAGAAGAGATGAAGATGGACACTTTACACTCATAACAGGAACAACTCATCAGGATGAAGTCTCAATCCTAAATATCTATGCCCCTAATATAAAAGCATGCACATATGTAAAAGAAACATTACTAGAACTCAAAGCACACATCACACCCCACAAACTAAGAGTAGGAGATTTCAACACTCTTCTGTCACCATTGGATAGGTCAACCAGACAGAAACTTAAGAGAAATAAGAGTGTAGAAAGAGCTGCAGGCCTGCTTTTCATCCCTCCTGGCTCCCGAAGGGCTAGCTTAGCCCCTGAAATAACAACATACAAATTGTATTCATTTAAACACTGCTTGGCCCATTTCTATTAATGTGTGTAGCACCATGAGGTGGTGACTTACCAGGAAGATTTTAGCCTACGTCCATTTTGGGTCAGAGCTTCATCAGGTCTGCCCTGGAGAGGAGCAGCATGGCATCTGCCTAACTTCCTCTCTTCCCAGCATTCTATCCTGATTACTCCACCCACATATGTTCTAACCTATCAGGCCAAGCAATTTCTTTATTAATTAAACAATGAAATCAACAGATTGATCTTGGGCTGAAGCTTCATTGTGTTTGGCTGGAGAGGAGAGGAATGTTGATTGCCCCACTTCCTCCCAGCATTCCTTTCTGTTTACTCCACCTACCTAATTTTCTGTCCTATCAAAGGCCAAGGCAGTTTTTTCATTAACCAATGAAATCAACTCAAAACAGAAGACCCTTCCACATCATAAGAGAACTAACAGAGGTAATGAATCAAATGGACTTAGCAGACATTTTAGAACATGCCACCCAAACAAAAAAGAATATACCTTCTTCTCAGGATCTCATGAAACCTTCTCAAAAATTGATCACATATGCAGTAACAAAGAAAACATCAACAGATACAAAAAATTGTAATAACAACATATGTCTTATCAAATCACATGGAATAAAGTTAGAATTTAACAATAATTCTACCTCCAGAAAGCCTACAAACTCATGTAAACTGAACCGTCAACTACTGAGCCATCCCTGAGTCAAGGAAGAAATAAAGAAATTAAAGTCTTCCTTGAATTCAATGAAAATAAAGAAACAACATACCCAAACCTAGGGGACACTATGAAAGCAGTCCTAAGAGGCAAGTTCATAGCACTAAGTGCCCACATTAAGAAAACAGAGAAAGCTTACATTAGAGACTTAAGAGCACACCTGAAAGCACTAGAAGAAAAAAAAAAAAACAGACTCACCCAGGAGGAGTAGAAGACTAGAAATAATCAAACTGAGGGCTGAAATCAACAAAATAGAAACAAAACACAGAAAACAATCCAAAAAAAAATCAATGAAACAAAGAATTAGTTCTTTGAGAAAATCAACAAGATTGAAACACCCCTATCTATGCTAATCAAGAGGCAGAGAGAGAACAATCAAATTAACAAGATCAGAAATGAAAAGTGGGACATAATAACAGACACTGAGGAAATTCAGAGAATCATTAGGTCTTACTATAAAAGGCTGTATGCCACAAAATTGGAAAATATGAAAGAAATGAACGTTTTTGGATAAGTATCATATACCAAAGTTAAATCAAGACCAAGTGAGCAATTTAAATAGACCTATAAGTTTCAAGGAAATAGAAGCTCTCATCAAAAACCTCCCAACCAAAAAAATCCCAGGACAAGATTTTTTTTAGTGCATAATTCTACCAGAACTTCCAAGAAGAGCTAGTACCTATAATCTTTAATGTTTTCCACATAATAGAAACAGAGGAGTCATCGCCAGACTCTTTATGAAGCTACAGTTACCCTGACACCAAAACCACACAAAGACTCAACCAAGATAAGGAATTACAAACAAATCTCACTCATGAACATCGATGCAAAAATTCTCAATAAAATACTGGCAAACCAAATCCAAGAACACATCAAAAAATTATCATTATGATCAAGTAGTCTTCATCCCAGAGATGCAGGGCTGGTTCAACATACGAAAATCTATCAATGTAATACATCATATAAATAAACTGAAAGAAACAACATATGATCATCTCATTAGATGCTGAAAAAGCTTTTGACAAAATTCAACATTCCTTTATGATAAAGGTCTTGGAGAGATTAGGGATACAAGGATCATTCCTAAATATCACAAAAGCAATATACAACTCTGACAGCTAATATCAAATTAAATGGAGAGAAACTCAAAGTCATTCCACTAAAATCAGGAATATGACAAGGCTGTCCACTCTCTCCATATCTCTTCCACATAGTGCTTGAAGTTCTAGCAATAGCAAAAAGACAACATAAGGAGATCAAAAAGATTCAAACTGGAAAGAAAGAAGTCAAACTTTCATTATTTGCAGATGATATGATAGTGTACATAAGTGACCCCAAAAACTCTACCAAAGAACTCCTACAGCTGATAAATACCTTCAGTGATGTCCAGGATAGAAGAGCAACTCAAAAAAATCAGTAGCCCTCCTATACACAAGAATAAAGAAGCAGAGATAGAAATCAGAGAAACTTCACTTTTCGTGATAGCCACAAATAGCATAAGATATCTTGGGGTAACATTAACCAAAATATGAAAGATCTATTTGACAAGAACATTAAGCCTTTGAAGAAAGAAATTGAAGAGGACACGAGAAAATGGAAGGATCTCCCATGTTCTTGGACTGGTAGGATCAACATAGTAAAAATGGCAATTCTACCAAAAGAAATTTATAGATTCAGTGCAATCACCATCAAAATCCCCAAAAAATTCTTCACAAACCTTGAAAGAAAAATAATCAACTTTATATGGAAAAACAGAAAACTCAGGATAGCCAAAACAATTCTATACATCAAATGTACTTCCAAAGATATTATCATCCCTGACTTCAAACTCTATTACATAGCTGCAGTAATGAAAACAGATTGGTATTGGTATAAAAATGGAGATGTTGACCAATGGAATTGAATCAAAGGCCTGGATATTAATCCACAAATTTGTGAACACCTGATTTTCAACAAAGAAGATAAAATTATACAATGGAAGAAAGAAAACATCTTTAACAAATGGTGCTTGCATAACTGGATGTCAACCTGTAGAAGAATGAAAATAGATCCATATCTATAACCATACACAAAACTCCAAATGAATTAAAGACCTCAATATAAATCTGGCCACACTAAACCTGATAGAAGAGAAAGTTGGAAGTAGACTGCAACACA
The DNA here is from genome assembly GCF_000317375.1 of Microtus ochrogaster. Taxonomy (NCBI): domain Eukaryota; kingdom Metazoa; phylum Chordata; class Mammalia; order Rodentia; family Cricetidae; genus Microtus; species Microtus ochrogaster. Next base: position 1,017,253 of record NW_004949159.1, read on the forward strand.
CTGGCACAGGGGACCACTTCTTATGTATAACCCCAGTAGCACAGAAAATATGAGCAACAATGAATAAATGGGACCTCCTAAAACTGAGAAGCTTCTGTAAAGCATATGACACTTTCGTTAAGACAAAAGGGCAACCTACTGAGTGGGAAAAGATCTTCACCAACCCCACATTAGACAAAGGTCTAATCTTCAAAATATATAAAGAACTCAAGAATCTAGACTTTAAAATTTTAAATAACCCAATTAAAAAATGGGATACTGAACTGAACAGAATTCTCAACAGAAGAAGTTCAAATGGCCAAAAGTTACTTAAGGTCATGTTCAACTTCCTTAGCAATTAGGGAATGCAAATCAAAACAACTTTGAGATACCATCTTACACTGGTCAGAATGGCTAAAATAAAAACACCAATGATAGCCTATGCTGGAGAGGATGTAGAGTAAGGGGAACACTCATCCATTGTTGGTGGGAATGCAAATTTTGCAACCACTTTGGAAATCAGTGTGGTGGTTTCTCAGGTAATTGGGAGTCAACCTACCTCAAGATCCAGCAATACCATGCTTGGGAATATACCCAAGAGATGCACAATCGAACTACAAAAGCATTTGTTCAACTATGTTCATATTACCATTATTTGTAATAGCCAGAACCTAGAAACAACCTAGATGCCCCTCAATGGAAGAATGGATAAAGAAAATATGGAGCATATACACATTAAAGTGCTACTCAGAGGTAGAAAAACAATGACATCTTGAATTTTGCATGTAAAGGGATGAAAATAGAAAACACTATCCTGAGTGAGATAACCCAGACCCCAAAAGATGAATATGGTATGTACTCACTCATTAGTGTATTCTAGCCATAAACAAAGGACATTGAGCCTATAGTTCATAATCCTAGATAATCCAAAAAATAAGGTGAATCCAAAGAAAAAATATATAGATCCCCTGGAAATTGGAAGCAGACAGGTTCGCCGGGCATATGTTGGGAGCATGTGGGTTGGGGTAGAGGGGTGGGGAAAGGGAGAATGAGAGAGAGAAGGGAGGAGGGAAGGATTGGGGAGAGCTTGGGGAATGGGATGGTTGAGATGGCAGAAAGGTGGATATAGGAACAGGGAAGAAGATATCTTAATTAAGGAAGCCTTTTTAGGGTTAGCAAGAGACTTTTCTCTAGAGGGGATCCCAGGTGTCCACGGGGATGTCCCCAGCTAGGTCCTTAGGTAGCAGAGGAGAGTTTGCCTAAACTGGCCCTTTCCCTTAGTCACACTGAGGAATACTATCTCAAATAACACCATAGAACCTTATTCCAGGGATGGAGAGAGATAGAGACAGTGATCCACATCGGAGCACTGGACTGAGCTCCCAAGGTCCAGTTGAAGAGCAGAAAGAGGGAGATGATGAGAAAGAAAGTCAGGATCACGAGGGGTTGGTCCACCCACTGAGACAATGTGCCTGATCTAATGGGAGCTCTCCAAAGCCAGCTGGACTGGGTCTGAATGAGCATATGATCAAACTGGACCCTCTGAATATGGTTGACAATGGGGACTAACTGAGAAGCCATTGATAATGGCACTGGGATGTTTCTACTGCATGTACTGGCTGTTTGGGATCATAGTCTGTTCGGATGCACACCTTTCTAGGCATGGATGGGGTTGGGAGGGCCTTGGACTTTCCACAGGGCAGGGTACCTTGCCCTCTTGTAGGACTGGAGGGGGAAGGGAAGAGGGCCAATGGTGGAGTGGGAAGGAAAAGGGAGGAGAGGAGGAAGTGGTTATTTTGAATGGTAATATTTATAAAACAATAAAAAAGAATAAAAAATTATAGCAATATTGAAAAAAAGAAAAAAATGAGTTTTTTTCCTTTCATTATGAAGCTCCAGCTTCCCTTATAATCATTTAGTTTTCATTCTAGAAATTGTTTCCCATTCTTCAAGTATGGAGTTAGTGAAAAATCTTTTTGTTTTTTCCTCATTGGACAGATTTTTGATTTTATCTTCACAGTTAAAGAGTATTTACCAGTTGGTATGTTGTCATAGCCATGAGAGACCTTTTCTCAAGGCAATGAGAAGGAGAGTGATAGTTCAATACCCTCAACATTTGCTTGGATCTTATCATGGGCTGGCATGCATGCATACATGCAACACACACGCACACACACACAGACTTTCATTCTCTTATATACTCACATTCACTCTCTTTCTATCTCTCTCTCTCTCTCTCTCTCTCAACACACACACATACACACACTTACAGACTCACAAAAATATGGTTTGATAAGAGGGCTAAGAATGAGGCATTTTTAGGAATGGTACAGTATTTACAGACTGATTCCAGGCTCCTCAAGAAAGAATGTGGAAATCTGTAGAAGGATATGACCACTTTAACTAACAAAACTCAGTCAACTGAGGTACTTTTAGAAGTGGTACAGACTGGTACCAAGCTTCTCAAAAAAGAGGTAAGAAATCTGAAGGATGATATAATCAATTAATTAATTTATTTATTTATTTATTTATTCATCACTCTGGAGAAGGAAACAGATGATTTGGCACATAAAATCCAATCAATGACAGTGGGTGCTGAAACATTATTTGAGAGAATTCACTCTGTTGAATGTATTAATTGCACTCTGTCAAATGTGTATGATAGAATGACTGATAGAATGTCTCTCCAGGAAAGTAATATGTGTACTATAAAGATTATGTCCAAGGATGAGACATTATTTCTGCTGGACAAACTGCATACCTTGGAATCCTCAATGAGAGCATTAGAGCAGAACATTGGACAGGAGATCTAGACATAACAAAAGGCAGTGGTAAACAGATTTGAAAAGAATGAGGAAATTATCAAATTTGATGACCAGAAACAAAAGATAAAAGGGAAAAATTTAACCTTCATATAAAAAAAAATCTTTAAGATAGCTTCCCCAGAGTTCTGCCTGCCTTTCCAGTATTAACATTGGAAAAAGTATCTGGCCCCAAGTAACCTAAGGTTGCCAAAGAATATACATGGGAGCCCATATATATGACTGATTTAAAGGAAATTAAACAAGCAATTGTAGCTTAAGGACTACATTCATCCTTCGTTAGGGAAAAAGTCAAAATGTGGGCTTTCAGTAGCAAAGCAATGCCTCAAGATTAGACACAGTTAATATCATCAGTCCTAGAAAGTGGACAGCAATTACTTCAGAGGTGCTATTTTAAAGAAGAGGCAAAAATTTTAGAGCAACAAGAAAAAGCAAAAGGATTTGAGATTTCCCTAGATCAAATTTTAGGTGAAGGACTTTACTCTGATCCTCAGGGTCAAGCTCTTTATGATGAACACACTTTCCCCCTGTGTAGCACAGCAGCTTTAAAAGCTTGGGACAGGATTCAGGAACTAGAAAAAAGAGTTGAATCATACCTTATGGTTAAACAGGGTCAGAGAGAACCTTTCAGTGACTTTTAGCAAAGACTAACTAGGGTTGCACAAATAGGGGTAACTGACCCAGAATCTAGATATATAATTGAATATAATTGAATCTTTGGCTTATGAAAATGCCAACATAGAATGCAAATAGATTCTTGGGCCTTTAAAGATCAGATCAGCACCCATGGATAAATGGGTCGTTGTACAATGAATGTTGAGATACTTGACTATGGTACTGAAACTTGGATATGAGTACCAATTTCCAATGATAAGAGAAGAATCAAAATACAAAATGTTTTAATTGTGGTAGAATGGAACATCTAAGAATGGACTCTGGACAATGGATTTCTGGGAATAATGTCTCCTCATGGACTGGCAAAAATTGGAGGACTCAGTTTTCAGGTATGTGTAGGAGGTCTGGCAAAGGCTGTAATTGGACCAATGAATATAGGTCAATGAAAGAGACAAGGCAACCATACACCTTTGGAAAACACAATGGGGGAGCCTCTTGCAGGCCCTCAAGATGAATGTGTTCCAGTCATTTACAGTTACTGTAGAGAATGTATCTCACCTGGAAAATTTAAATAATCCAATGCCTACTGTTAACAATACTGGTCTGAATGATGGGTTAAAAGTGGGGGATGACTAAAAAACTCCAGTAGGACAGAGAAAAATGTATATTCTGGCAGACTTCCGTAAATGATCAAAGACCAAAGCTAAGAGTTTGTGTAAATGGCATTTTTATTGAAGGCTTACTAAACACAGGTGCAGACATAATTATCATTACTCCAGAATCTTGGCATTTGAATTGGCCTCTTCAAGAGGTAGATGCTAAGTTCCTGGGAATTGGAACCCTATCTCAGGTAAAACAAAACATGAGCTGAGTTGAATGCATAGGACCAGAAGGGCAAATAGGAAGACTAAGGCATTATATATCTAATATTTAAGTGAACTTGTGGGGTCATGAGCCATTGCAGCAATGGAATACCCAGACTGACTTTCCTGCAGCCCCCAAAACTTATGTCTCTGAGGAAAATATTAGACGATATAGATGATGGACACCAGTCATTCAGGCTGTACAAGTACACAAAGCAATTATAAACTTTCAGAGGTAACAACACCCCTACCTTTAAAATGGTTAACTGAGAAATCAATATGGGTTAAGCAGTGGCCGCTAGCTGAGGAAAAGTTGCAGAATTTAGAACAACTGGTACAAGAGCAACTAGATACTTAACATATAGAAGAATCTTTCAGCCCTTGGAAATCTCCTGTATTTGTTGTTAAAAAAGAAATCTGGAAAATGGAGAATGGTGACAGATCTGAGAGCTATCAACAAGGTAATTCAACCTGTGGGCCCTCAGCAATATGGAATTCCTCTGCATTCTTTGTTACCAAAGGGATGCCTTCTTGTAGTTACTGATTTTAAAGGATTGTTTCTCCTCTATACCTTTACCAGAAAAAGATAGACAAAAGGTTACCTTCACATTGCCTACTTATAATAATTCTCAGTCTACTAGGAGATGTCAATGGACCATCCTCCCAAAATGAATGCTCAATAGTGCCTCCCTGTGCCAATACTTTGTCAGCCAGCCATTGGAAATAATATGTAAGCAATGTCCTATGTCTATAATCTACCATTCCATGGATGACATTTTGTTTTCTGATTCAAATACAGATACTTTAGAAAGGATGGTTGATTTCCAAAGTGTTTGCATAAGTTTGCATTCCCACCAGCAAAGGATGAGGGTACACCTTCCTCCACAACCTCTCCAGCAAAGGCT
>NW_004949159.1:1024112-1030496 GCF_000317375.1 Microtus ochrogaster
GTGGGGGGAGGGGGAGAAGGGTGGGAGGAGGGGGAGGGAAATGGGAGGCTGGGAGCATGCTGAAACTTTTTTTTTCTTTTTCTCAATAAAAAATTAAAAATAAAATAAAGAAAGGATTTTGAAGAAGAAAAGTCTTCCCTATATGAGGATCACAAATTGCTCCTGAAAAGATTCAAATAGGAGATTTTTTTAAATTACCTAGGTTACAGAATAGGTTTACAGAAAATTAGCACACAAAAGGTGCAAATTAGGAGAGACTTGTTGTGGACTCTTAACGGCTTTCAAAGATTATTGGGAGACATTTCCAGTCTATGACCAGCAGTTGGGATAATACCTGATGTAATAATTCATACAAACAAAACCTTAGATGGTGATAAAGACTTGAATAATCCCAGAGAATTAACAGCTGAAATGGAAAAAGATTTGATAATTGTTGAGAAATTACAGGAGGCACATGTGGATATGGTGAATCCAAATCTTCGTGTAATTTAGTCATATTGCATTCTAGAATTTCTTCTACAGGAATTTTAATGCAGAGGGATGATATTATCTTAAAATGGATCTTTTTACCACATAAACCAAGTAAAAAATTAAAAACTTAAGTGGAAAAGTCTCTGAATTAATTATAAAAGGTAAATTGAGACTTCATCAATTAGCAAGTATAAACCCAGCAGAGATTATAATGCCTTTTGCTGCTGAGGAAATAAAAAAGTTATGGGAAGGCAATGAACCCTAGCAAAAGGCTTGTGTTAATTTTTGGGAGAAATTAATAGCAATTATCCCAAAAGCAATAACTTAACCTCATAAAGAGAACTTCTTGGATTCTTCCCAGAATTGTACATGATGCACCAATAACTGGAGCCTGTACATTTTATACTGATAAAAATAAATCAGGTAAGGCAGGTTATAAATCAGAAGAATTAAGTAAGTTGGACTAAATCCCTGATAATTCTGTTCAGAAGGCAGAATTACATGCTATTCTTATGGTACTAAGGGATTTTAAAGAACCTCTCCATATAGTTACTGATTCAAAATATGTGAGGAGACTTGTTTTGCATATTGAAGCTGCTGAATTTATACCAGATGATATGGAATTGACTTCATTATTCATCGAGGTGCAAGACATAATCAGGAATAGGCTTTGTCCTATATACATAACACATATCCAAACCCATATGGGTCTGTCAGGTCCTCTAGCACAAGGTAATGCAGAAATTTATCAATTATTGATTGGAAGTGTGTTGTAGGCTTCTGAATTTCATTTAAAAAGTCATGTCAATAGCAAAGGTTTAGAGAAAGTTTTCTAATGCATGGCAACAAGCTAAGGAGATGATAAAGAGATGTCCTACATGCTCTTTCTATAATCATACACTGTTACCTGCAGGGAGTAACCCTATGGGTACTCAAAGGAATGAAATCTGGCAGAAGAAACAAAATTATGAATACCATCAAAATTAATAAAGATTAGCTTTGGAAAGGAGAAACCTCTTGAAAAAGAGGAATGACAGCTCATCCACAATGGTGACAATCATACAGGTGGTAAGAAAAGCTTGTAAGAGTTAGGGCAGGGTTCTGCTCTTATCTTTACAGGAAGATACACATCACCAAAAATTCAAAGACCCTGGGATATTTGAATGTTGACTGTAGGAAAAATAGCCAGCAACTAAGATTGCATTTAGAGAAGTACAGACCAATTGTCCAACTCTAAAACCAGCTGAATATATTAACATGTGTGTGTATGTGTGTGTAAATATAACTGTGACCCATACCTGCATTCATAGACCACATTCCATTTTCCAGATGCTCCTTAGTGGCTAGCTATTTTCTACAACACATTTCCTGATTTGAGATTTTGCGATAATTACAGAAGATGAACAGAAAGATTGTAAGTCCCAGAGGATCAAGAAGTTTGCTGTGCTATTGTGTCTCTTAGGAATGTAAGAATATACATACATGAATTCCTGTCAACATGCCTGCCCCCCAAAAAAATCTGAACAAGAAGGACACTAATGGACATGCAAATATGAAAGGGAAAAATCTCATGAGGGCACAGCCCTAGAAAAAAGACTGTAGGCAATTAATTAATGTTGAGAACAGTAGAAATGGGCTTCTCCTGGGAAGAGCATCCCAGCTGGTCATCCAATACCAAATGGTTAGACTTCATCTCATATATCTGCAAGTAACATTGTATAGACTGGGTAGATTGTATTATGTATTTTGGACACACACAAAACAACAGCAATTAAAGAAAAAAGAGGCCATGAGTTGAGAGACAGTCTGGTGAGCACATATACCATGGTACATGTGCCCATCTATCCTTCCTCCCAAAATTAAAGAAAGAACTTTCTTTGAAGTATTTTAATTATCTTACTGGAGTGTCTTTAGCACAATCAGGGTAAACACAGAGATGCACATGAACCCTTGTTTTTCTATCCAATCTCTGTACAACTAATCAATCCAGTAAGTATACCTCTTGGTACACTTTATTTTCAGGTATTTTCATTTAAAGGCTGTTTTAGGGCCTTATTTCAGCTTTACTGGGTTTGTTCAAGAGTCCAGGCAGTTCTCAAGAGAATGGGTACATGCTAAGGCTGGTCATATGCTGACAGTGGTCACATGCTGACAATGGTCACACAGTTCAGTTTTATAGTTTTTAGACTGATACTAAAGACAGTCATGAGCAGACTTTCCTGTGGTAGGAATTGATTCACAACTAAAAGAAATCTACTCCAATGCAATGCTTTTCTTATTCCACCACATGGAATTTAATTAATTACCAATAGAGGGAGGGGTACAAATCCAGGATTACATATTTTCAACAGTAGTTTTCTCAGAATAATTTTAGAGATAGAAAAGAAATATGATTCTATAGTTGTATTTCAGTGTCAAGAACAGCGCAGGTTCCACAGTCTGTATCTGAGGTGACTATAAAGAGGGCTACAAGACCTGTAAGCTCTCCCATTCTTTACTTATTTTAGTAGTCTTCCACATCACCAGCACATATGGCAAGCAGTGCTTTCTCATAGTGCCCTGAAGCAAAATTCTGAAAAGAAAAAAAATACAGGCACTTAAAATCAGAACTCTACATCCCTAAAAGTATCAGCTGCAATTCTTCTAATTGCCATATGTTAAATTTGTGGACTGTTATTTCTCACAAAATGCTTTATAGTTTTTTCTAAAGATTTTGTGCGGGCGGTGGTGGCACACGCCTTTAATCCCAGCACTCAGGAGGCAGAGGCAGGCGGATCTCTGGGAGTTCGAGGCCAGCCTGGTCTACAAGAGCTAGTTCCAGGACCGGCACCAAAGCTACAGAGAAACCCTCTCTCAAAAAACCAAAAAAATAAAATAAAAAAAAATTAAAAAAAAAAGCCGGGCGATGGTGGCGCACTCCTTTAATCCCAGCACTCGGGAGGCAGAGGCAGGCAGATCTCTGTGAGTTCGAGACCAGCCTGGTCTACAGAGCTAGTTCCAGGACAGGCTCTAAAGCCACAGAGAAACCCTGTAAATGTTGTGTTTATATTCAGTACAATATGATTTATGTAAAACTGATGGAACTTTAATGTTTATTTGTGAGCACAATAACATGGTAAAAGTAATCTTCTCTTCTGCTTTAGGAATTGGTACCCTAATCTTAATACATTAATTGATGGTTTCTGGACATTGACAATGTGTTTCAAAAGATATTAAAATATTTATATTCTTTATATTCAGGAATCCCATAAAAAAGAAATGCATTTTAAAACTCTTGTCAATTATGGATGAGCACAGAGATCTATAAACACATATGCACCATAATATGACCTGTCAATGAAACATTATACATATCAATGAGAACTTGAAAAGCAATCATGTAAGATAGTTTTTCTACTTCATAGTATGTTTTATACAAGGAGTTGTCTTGGTTTAGTAAAATCATTTGTTTGACAGCAAAATGTTATTCTTTATGCACTTTGGAGAAAGATCAACCATGGCTATCTTAGTCCTCTAGGGCTTCCATAAATGAGGTGGCTTAAGATGTTGTAAATCTATGTTCAATAGAAAATCTAGGTGACAGCACTTTTTTATTTGTCATTGAGAGCATACTTCTTCATAGACTCCAGCTTGACATGGCAAAAGGGACAAAGTAATATTCTGGAGCTTTCTTCTTCCAGTAAGGAAAATAACTGCTCGTGGGTTCTACCTTCATGACTTAACTCTCAAAGGTCACACTCTTAACACCTTCTCTGTAGGATTAGAGTTTCAATGTAGAGATCTGGGGAAGCACATGTTTTCTAGTCATAGCAGAGGTTACAAAAAATTTCAATACTGCAAATCTACCATAGAGAATTAGGGCAATTTTGTTCTCTTTTTATGTTCTTTCACCATTTCTAAATATTCTTGTACAGATGGTTGAGTGACTGTCATTATAGAAGTCAGCTTCATAAAAATCACTTAGCATATTACTGATCTTTTACACAGTGCAGTGCAATTTTACACAATTCTTAGTAACACACGATTTGTGTTACTAAGGTTCACAAGTACATAGTAGCATTGTATTATTCCAACTTGTCATTGAGACAGCTGGGAATAATGACAAGTATGTATGTGCATTTGCTTATTTACTAATCTAGTTCTAACTATTTCTCAATGGTATGTGTGCATTATGCCTTGTAGCTCTGGATTTCCAAGGTAGACAAAGGAACATTTTATCAAAGATTAAAAAAGAATAAGCTTAATTTTAACTGATTTGTCCATTTCTTAGAATCACTTTGGCTCCTACAAAGTCCTAGAAAACCTTCTGTCTTTTGTGGCTATAATATTTGAGATGCTGAATCATGTCTTGAATAATTCAAGGAGCTAAAATGTTCTTTCTTGTGACTTTCAAATTACATTAGAAAGCAACGTGAATGTACAAAGTATAAATTAAGACATAGTCAGGTACTGTGTGCATTCTTATGCTCCATTCTCTCTTTCCTGGTAATCTTTCTGATTTTTTGGAGGAGAAACTAAGCATTTTTATTTTCATACTGAGCACTCAGATTACCTAGATAACTCATATCTTTCCATTTTTGCCAAGTTTTACAAAACATTTAATGAAAGTTTTGAAATATCAGAATAAGACATTGATTTGCTTAGTTTTGAACTTTTATTTTCCTGCCCTCTGATTGGTGAAGTGGTTGGTTATGTACAGCTTAACACATTCACTAATAAAGTTCTTCATTATAGCAGCTGATGATATTTACTGACTCTCTGGCCTTTTATGATGCTATGAGGAGTGTGGAGTAGCAATTCTATTGTAAAGATTGCAGCTATAAATACAGGGGAAGGGCCATACCCAGGTGGTCCTGTGTATTCATGTGAGAACTGAACCCTTGAAGGACAGTCATAGGGAGTGACTATTAAAAGCAAAGAAGAAAAGGTTTTACTTTCAAGATGCAATGACTTCACAGGTTAAGATTTACTTGTTAAAGCATTTAACACTGTGTCTTGACTCTTAGAGTCAACCATCCTTGACAGATATGTAGTTTTCTAGATCCCAACATCAAGCTGATTAAATTAAAGCTTTTACTTATAGTTCAGAAAGAACAAAATGCGAGTTTAAGTCAAACATGGAGAGAAGGCTTACTTTGATATCATGAAACAAGGATTTCCCAAATCTCTCTTTGTAACGTTTCCTTATGGTCATTAGGTCTATTTCACTTCTGGCGATTAGAATCCTGATGACAGTTTTATTATGGAAGCCAAAGTCCTAAAAAGTGAAGAAAGGTAGGTAGAGAAACCAGTACTTTAAAGGGCTGTTCAACATCTCAGACTTTCTTTTCAGTAGCAATATGCTTGCAGATCTATATGCCTCCCAAACCACAGCTTGGGGATGTCTGGGGCCTAGCTGCAGGGATGGTTCAAATATCTTGAAATGGAATAATGCTGACATCTGGTGGTCAGTCAGCATAATCTAGCTTTTTTCATTTTTAAAATTGAGTTTTTATTGAGCTCTACATTATTCTCTGCTCTCCTCCCTGCCTCTCCCCTCCCTCCATTGAATCCTCCCACAAGGTACCCATGTTCCCAAATTACTCCGGAGATCTTGTCTTTCTGGAATTGTAGTTTGTAGACTGGTTTTCTTTAATAATCTAGCTTTTATTCAAGAATGTTTTGAGTGCTGATGAAAAAAAAAAACAAAGAATTTATGATTTGAAGTGATTAAAACTAATTATCTGACCAAGTTTTTGTTTTTAAAATGTCATTCATGCTATTTGTGGCTATTGTGAAAGGTGATGCTTCTCTGATTTCCCTCTCTGCTTCCATATCCTTTGTGTATAGGAAGGCGACTGATTTTTTGGAGTTGATCTTGTATCCTGCCACATTACTAAAGGTGTTTATCAGCTTTAGGAGTTCTTTGGTGGA
>NW_004949159.1:1031476-1040541 GCF_000317375.1 Microtus ochrogaster
AGAGGAGTGGGGGGAGGGCGGGAGGAGTGGGAGGCTGGGAGTAGGCAGAAATTTTTTTTTCTCAATAAAAAAAAGTAAAAAAAATGTCATTCATTTAGAGTTTTTTTTATGACAAAGTTTCAGGGAAATAAAAACAGATTGCTAATACTTGATATTCCAGCTCTTTATATAAGAATTTTGTCCAATATTGTGACCCTTTTAGAGGTTGCTTATGTCCTATTGTGAATCTGCAATTCTTTACTGCCCAGGAACACTTCTTACAATACTTAATGCTTCTTACAACTTAAGCTGCATCATTGCTAGGGGTAATATGGCATTGTCTGCTTGCCTTGCCCAGTCCAGCATGTCAGAGCTGATTGTACCTCTGCGCCATGTGCACTGCCCTACTTCTGGGCACACAGCCAGTCCATGCCACCATCAAGCTAGCTGTAGCAGTCTGCTCACAAACTCCACTCAAATGCTCCATCTCACAATTTAAAGGGGGATATGATATAGATATGAATAATTTGCATTGGTATGAATCTTGTTTTATTGATACAAATTTAAGGTCAATTTCATTATATGTATATGTATTTCTGATTTTGGTTAAGGTATTGTGTTTGTGTAGCTCATTTAGAAATGTAATGTATAATTAAGAAATATAGGTTAATAGATAATCATCTATAATAGTCAAGCTTGAAGTCATGTTAGTTAGATTTTCTAGATGTTAAAGAGATATGTTTCAGTTTCAGATAGGTATTCTTCAAATATTTCAGAGACCTTCAGAATATGACATTTTAAAATGTTTAAGAACTTAGAACTTTTTATGACAGTGATACACATCTGCTCTTGGCAGCACCAATCTACTTCAAGAGGAAAATGGGTATCAAAGAGGCTCCTTGTGGAGATGGTTAACCATTTGGGCAAGAAACTGGACATGCAGGACCGACAGAAAAATGACAGCTGAAGTTGTGTAAAGGTGAGATAATCCTTAAGGGTTCCTGCTTCATGAAAGAGTCTGCAAGATATTCTGTAGCATACATAAGAAAGTGACTGAACTCTCTTTGAAATTTCCTTCTTCATGAGAAAGTTTGTTGAATACCATGGGCCTGATAGGCATGAAGATGAATGTCCCAATGATACAGAAGAACTTTGGGTGACTGTCCAGGCAGTGAGATATCTCTGTCAATTCTAGAGTTTTGGAAGTTGCTTACAATGCACCTCCTGTTTGCTTAGGTAATATTATATCCTTCTGGGGTCTTTGATGGAGTTAAAGAATTTATAGTTATAGTAATAGTTTTCCTTAGTTATGATAAAGATAAAGTAGATATAAATATTGTAACAGTAGTTCTTGTTCGATACCTGTTTTGTCATATATAGTTTTGCTATGTTAAAATTAAAACCTTGCTTTTTGTTTAAACAGAAAAGGGGAAATCGTATAGGAGATCCTCTGTCTATGTGTTGCTTTCATTGGTTAATAAAGAAATTGCTATGGCCTGTTGATAGAGCAGAACTAAGGTAGGTGGGGATCATGGAACTGAATTCTGGAAGGAAGTGGTGTCAGTGAGATGCCATAGATCTTCCATCATAGTAAGGCATGCAGAAATTTTACCTAGCAAGCCACAACCTTGTGGTGGTATGCAGATTAATAGAAATGGGTTAAATTAATATGTAAGAGTTAGCAAATAAGAAGCTAGACCTAATGGGCCAAGCAGTGATTTAATTTTTTAAAAAAAAAGTATTTTGGATTACTTATATGTGATTGACTTTAACAGGAAACTATTTATCAATATAAGATTTTTTTCTACCTAGAACATAAAGTCTTATGATTTAATTTATAAGTCATTAGAATGAATTTCACCTAATCAGGGTATAGCTGGAATCAAAAAAACCTGATTATTTGCCTAGGGTAATTCACAGGGGAAGCTTTATTCTGGCGGCACAGTCATGGCTCATTGGAGAGGAATTATTGAATTATCTTACAGCATTGCTCAAGATGCTATTTTGCACAATGCAAAGAAGCTACAAGGATTTTTCTCTTACATTCTGAGGCTAAATACATTCTTATGCATAAGTTTACTCCTATGTACAAGACACATAATAAAAATGTTGTTAACTAATAGCATAATTCCCCAACATGCTAGAAAATATCAAGAAGTTGGCCTGTAAAATGTTTTTGGTAATATTTTACATACATGCATGAAAATATCATAATGAAACCTGTCCTTTTGTACAAATAATATGTAATACTGAGAAATAAATTGCATTATGAATAACACCTTCTGATCATTAAAATTTTATACACTTTGTTCAAATCACTATACTATTACATTTACTAAAAGTTTCTTTATTTCAAGAGTATGTGATATATGTATGTATTATATTTTCTTTAGACTTTTATTACATTATTTGTGTGTTCATGTGTGTCTGTGTGTATGTGTGTGAATGTTTTTTATGTGTGTCTGTGTGTGCTGTATATGTTGTATGTGCATGTTTGTACATGTGTATATGTGTGTGTTTATATATATTGTGTGTGCATGTGTTCTTATATGTTTATGTATATTAATGTGCTTCTATGTGTGTATATATGTGTTGATTTGTGTGTGTATGTGTTTTTATGAGTATGTATGTGTAGGTATATGTGTGTTTATGTGTGCTGTATGTGTAGGTGTGTTGGTTTGTGTGTGTACATATGTTGTGTGTTTGGGTGTGTGTACATGTGTGCATTGGTGTATGTGTGTGTGCGCGCGTGCATGTGTTTGTGTATACCATAGTATACCTTTAGAGGTCAGAGGTCAATTAGTTGGAGTTGTTCCTTGAACCATGTGGGTGTCAGGGATTGAACTCAGGTTGTCAGGCTTGGAGGGAAGAGCCATCTCAGATGGAGGTGCGGACCCATCTCACTAGTCCATCCTTTTTCCTCTTTAAGAGAATGTCAGAACATGATGAAGAGCAGGTCCCTTATCTGATGAGCTTAAGTGTTTGTGTCTTTAAATTGGACTGGTACACGGTGTGCAACTGAATCCCACACCAGAGCATGAACAACCAGTGTGTGCTATTGAACATCACACCAAGACATGGATAACACTATTAGTTATTTACAAAAAATAGCTTGAGGCTTTATTGGTATTTAATGATATTTTATAGTATTTTTGACATAAAGTACTTGTACATTAAAATAAAGTACCAATATTTTGTTTTCAAGCTTCAAAAATTATAGCTGGTCTTTTTTTAACTATGAGTTTACAATATTTGGAATTTTCTGTGTTTACATATATGTGATGTAGGGTCTTTGAATATTTCTGAATGCATATGAATTATTGGTTTATATAAATGTTCAGACTCTAAACTACTTGAAGGATAGATACCCTGAAGTCCCTATGTTTTATGTGCTTATGCTGTATGACTCATTTCACATATGTCTTATGTGACTTATCTGTATTTGATAAATTTTGCTTTGGTATTTAACTCGTTTCTTTTTACTTAAACACAATTTCTTTGAAATAAAAACAATATATATTAATTTTAGATGAATTTTAAGACATGTTATACTTACATGGATTGCTCTGTATAATTTATATGCGAAATAGCTTGCCTTGTCCTGGACACAGTGAACTAAAGAGGTAGAGAGCAAGGAAGATATTTCAATAAGCTGTAATTCTTCAGAAGTTGAGAAAAAGAATAAATAGAACACTTTTATAATCTTCCAGATTCATGGTACTGTATTGCAATTTTAATACTTAGAATAATGTTAGCATGAGCCATACTTTACTAAAAAATATATACACTGTCAACACTGTATTTTAAAATGACAAATGATCTTAACTAAACATATGAACATTATTACTATTTTTTTAAAAAAATGTGGTGCTAAACCAGTTGGTGGTGGCACATGCCTCTAAGGCCAGCACTCGGGAGGCAGAGGCAGGCAAATCTCTGCAAGTTTGAAGCCAGCCTGCTCTACAAGAGCTAGTTTCAGGACAGGCTCCAAATCTGCAGAAAAACACTGTCTCAAAAAACAAACAAAAAATGTTGTGTTAAATATTAAAACACTCACACATACAATCTATTTATGTTCCCAAATGTTGCCTATTCATATAGTTTTTAAAATTGATATAAACTAGGAGCTCTTTGAGTGGCATCAGATTCCTTATAGATTTGTAACCAGATGATAGGTCCTTTAAGGAGAAGCTATAACAAATGTAAAGTGTTCTTCTCCAGTGTTAGATATTATTTGACTAAGCTTGCCATGGCTTTAAACAGCCTGGAGCCTTCCCAACAGTTGTCCCTGTGGCATCCGATGAGACTGTAAACCATCAAATAGTCATGTTTGAAAAAGTACATAGATTCATCGCATACATAAGTAATAAATGAGGAGCTATATTGTTTCTTCAAAATAAAATCTTATTAACTTTTCTTTAGTTTAAGTAATTGTTTTGATCATAAGATCTTCATTTTTATCTAACTTTCATTACAGAAAGAAGTAGACCTAATAACTAATCTTAAGTCACTTCTAGAAGGCAAGTTCCCAGGGGGCTTGGGCATCTGTTGTTATTTTTATTTTGTTGCTTTGATATTCTACCTCAAGTACCCAATTAGAGACACAGTAAGCAATCATTCAATATTAATTGGTGGAATGAACCAGCTAAATCTCTCCTGGTGTTCCTGATGTCCACTCTGTTCCCGTCAGACTCACTGTTTGGACTGCTTTGAGATTTCAACAATTTGAGTTCTATTCTAACTTTTTTGCTAATTAGCTGGCATGTGATGAATGCCTATTAAATCTATTGGGAATATGATGGAATATAAATGTATTTCTTTCTCAGACACATTCATACTAATAACCAAATCTATCACTCATCTTTAGGGGTTTCACAAGACCCACCAAATCATTTTCATATGATATTTGCTTACTAGTTAATTCATAAAAATGTTGTGACCTCTCTGCTCTATGGCAAGACATTCTTGGTATGGAAAACTCACAACAATGGTTTATTCAACACCAATCAAAGTGTTCATCTTTTGAACATATTACAGAGCATTTCACAATGACTCTTTATGTACCTTTCCTGAAGTGTGGGCGGCAAAGCCACAGACTACATGGTAAAAGATGAACACTGGAATAGTCATTATGAATAAGAGCAATGGCCTTTTCTACAGTGTGCATATCATTTTAGATAACATTCAGGAAGAATGCCTGTGGAACTCACTGCTAATTAACTATTTAGGGTTTTTGACAATATTATTTGTTCCTAAAAGAAAATTTATTAAAGATAATAAAATAATAAAATCAAAAGTAAAATTTGAAAATATCCTTTCTTCTCAGAGACAAGAACATAGTCACACTGTTAGCGTTCATCTGTTCCTGACAAGGGGGTGGATGTCAATGATCCTAACATAGATTTAAACCTGTGACAAGTTGCTTCCTGAGACAGGGCATTTGAAGATTCTCTCTGTCATACAAAAGTTGAGCCTATTTTAGGGAAATATGGTAGTTCATTAATGTCTCCAGCTGATTATCTCATTGCATCAAACCCCTAGCTCATGAACTTTCCTGGAATTTATAGAACTTTCCAAATAATTTCATGGAGAAAAATGCTTCATAAATCCTACTTATGCACAGTTAATCCAGTCAGAACCAGTCAGTATTGACTGTGGAATGAAAGGTCAGTTGTTCATTATAAAAAAATATAGCTTACCAATTGCAACCAGCAGCTCCTGGAAGTAGCCATCATAACAGTCATTGATGGCATCCACCAGGCTTTGTCCAGAAATATTTTGAAATTCCTGGAAAACTACAAGAAATTTATGCAATTCAAAGAGATTTTTATAAATATCATAAACTTAAACCTTAAACGATGGCTATTTTACTATACATATAATGGTTTAGAACTAAAGCATTTCCTAGTGCTGCTACCCACTGTGGCAAAGAATCTACTCTTTTCAATAAGTATAGATCTTATGAGATGCAAAAACTTCCATGAACCCTGAACACTAAGGACCTGCTATTGCTGAGCTGGGAAACAATGGTTACCCCCACTGGGACTCAATGACTCAAAAACTGATTTAGATGGAGTGAAGGCACAGAGTGAGCTATTGTTTATGATGCATTTCTATAAGACATATATAACAACAGTCTAAATTCATTTGCCAACAGGAAACTTTCTTTTAGAGCTTAAATACAAAAGCTAAACAGAAAAGCCCTCTGAGTGATGTTCAGGAATAGAGTTTGGAAGAGTGATTTTGAGGAACAGAAGATTACCATTCGCAGCTTCATTAACTAACATAAAATAACATTCAATAAATTCCCTTTTTAAAGAGTTTACTCAGTTGGCCCTATCTTTGGCAATGTTCACTCCTCAGTCATTTCAATTTAGATGTGAAGAAGTATTGTTATTGTTAGTATTAATTTTTAATTCACATAAAGTAAACGAAGCATATTTTAATTAGAGTAGGCCATTGCTAAAATTGATAGGACTTTCCTTTTCATTTAAATGTATTTAATCTGTCTTATAATAATGGAAAAGAAAGGTGCAGAGTTTGGAGAAAGTCAAGTGTAGTTTAATGTGACCACATCTCAAAGACCAGTAGACAGTATAGATATTTCATAAAACAACAACTTTGACTAAGGGGCTGGCCACTGTATGCTCATTGGAGATTATTCAAGACACAATATAAAGTACCTGGTATAGGCAATTTTTAAGTGTCTGTATGTGAAAGCTGTGAGATTTATTTATTAGAAGAAAATTTAGTGGTAAAGTTTTATTCTTTAGCAATTCCATTAACTGAGGCATACTGTATAGACATAGTTCTCTATTGCTGAGTGACAGTCCCTCTTTCATGCTAGTTACTTGTATGTCACTCAATTGGTTAAAGAGCTGTAAAGAGCCTGTTTCTAGTTACCCAGCCAGAGCTGTGGGTAGCTCTTGTTGCATAGGATCATCTGCATCATGGTTTTATGCTCCCCAGTCTTCTGCTGGCAAGCTTCCCACAGGACCTGCAAGATCACACAGTTTGGAAGGAGTCAGAACCAGCGCCGTTCACCCTATCAAAAGCTCTATTAATAAGGGGAACAGCCAGACTTAGTTACCATTGCATCCTGAGCAGCCATGGAAGGATCTGCATACCCTTCCTCTCTGTTTCCCTGGGAAATAAGCGAGATGGTCTTTTAGATGGTCTCAATATACAGAACATATAGTGAAGCATTTATCTAATTATTCTTTATTAATAAAAAATCGGGAGTCAGATATTGTGGTAAGAAGTGAGAGAGAAATCATCAGGAATCTATTATCACTTCAGCTCCTCAATCCAAAAGGTCCAAGAGCTTCTCTAAGCCCCGCCAAACTACTTCCTGTCGCTCTATCTGTCCCCTGTTTGTTTTTGTCAAACCTCTATAATCAATTTTGGACAGTTAGCTCTGCCCTCTTACTCAAAACAAACTTTATTGTCAGTCTTCAGAGAATCAGAATACAATCAAGATGGCAAACAACAATATAGAACTCTTGGGGCAAAAATCCCAGAACTTGCAATCAATGGTGACTCCTTTGCAATCTCTGTTATTGATTTGGATACTTCAACACGTGAGGAATTAGTGTGTAGTTGTGTAAGGAGTTCCTTTTTGAGCTTTTCTTTGCAACAGAAGAATTTGGTGAAAAACATTGAAGTGATTTTTGCCTTTCTTATCTCCATGAGGTATTTTGCTTCATCATGATGAGCATCTATCCCTTTGGCAGAGGAGGTAGTGATGGAGTTTAAGACTGCTAATGCAATGGTGTAGATATAGTAGTATCTGGCTTGTAAACAGGATTTATATAACAACCAAATAGTAATGAAGTATAGGCTTTGCAAATGAGAATTTTCTGTAAAATCTTTTAACCCCCACTCTATCATATAAACAATAGAGTCTATTTGCCCTTCCAAACAGAAGGAAGGAGGACTAAACAATGTAAGACCCAGTCATCTCCAGGGTCAAGCAAGACAGCAGAGAGAGGGGAGAAGTTTGTGTGCAGAGTTAATTTCGGTTTTTTTTGAGTTGAAGTATGGAGAGGGAAATGACTAAGTATGAGAGAAAACTAAGGATACAATTCCTTTCCCTGCCATGTAAGCGCTCATGCCAGTGAAGTCAGTGAGATTGGAAGGTGTTTGTGTGTGTGTGTGTGTGTGTGTGTGTGTGTGCACATGTGTGTGTGTGCACATGCGCGTGTGTCTCTCTGGAGTGGATAACATTGGAATTAGTTCTGATTTAGTCTCAACTTCTAAATAACATGAATAGTACCTCAATTTTTTATATGCTTCTTGTTAGATGAACTACACTTTGGTTAAGGAACTGGTGGCTAAGCCTGAATAATGGTGATGGTTATGATCATTACAAGGACAGTAATTCAAAGGTTGTACTGAGAAACCATTGACTAGAATTGCATAGAAGACAAGGCTGGACATGAGCCAGGACTCCTCAGATGCTAAAAAGGTAAAGATGAGGCTAAATTAGCTTTGACCTAACAAACAGAGAAAGCATCCTTAGCTAACTATCTGTATGTTTGTAGAGTTAGTACTAAGAAACCTCCACATATTTCATGGACAGTAAAACCTTACATCATCTATTCAGGGTTTTTCAGACCTGTAATTTCACAATCAAGATCATAAAGGATGCAGAAAATATCAGTGCTATTTGAGAAACCATCCTTTGCCAAGACATCTTTTCCTATAAATCACATATACACACCTTTCTACCTAGTAGCTTCTTGGAAAGAAGAAGTGATGGAGAGAGAACATGGAATTGAGTAGCCAACTCAATAGAATTATCAAAGAGATTGAATATGTATCCATACAGTTTGACTGCTCAAAGTATTGGATGGATTAAATTTGCCATATTAAATTAAATATTAAGCATTCTTCTATTTTTTGCTAACACATATCTAGACACATCTAGAACATAGCGGACAATGAGGACTAATGAGAACTCAAGAACAATGGCAATGGGTTTTTGATCCTGCTGCACATACTGGCTTTGGGGGAGCCTAGGCAGTTTGGATGCTCAACTTACTAAACCTGGATGGAGGTGGGCGGTCCTTGGACTTCCCACAGGT
>NW_004949159.1:1041941-1044340 GCF_000317375.1 Microtus ochrogaster
GAATACAGTGTCCGTGTAATTATTTTGGGTAAAGCTAGCCGGAGGCGGCCGGGGTGCGGCTGGGGTGCTGGGGCCCCGCCGCCCCTATTACTACATATGCAGCTAAACTCCTTCACTTACAAATAATGGGAGAACTAGCTAGAGATTTTCTGCAGTTCTATTTATATGAGCTTTGGCTTAGAAAGGTGATCATCGTAGATATCTAACTTGCAGTGGTAACCATCTGTATATGAGAATAGTGTTTGAGTAAAGGGAAACATAAAAAGAGAGAGAAATTAGAAGCAGAAACCCAACTACACTTGATAACAGAAGGAGAAAGGCAGTAGTGCCATGGATGCATCAATGTCCAGATTCCAGAAAGGGCCCTCCAGAGAATCCTGTGAGTCAAGATGAGGAGTAAGCCTAGAGTATTTAATCAGGTTGCTTCCCATCTCTTTGAGAAAAATACTTCTCCACAATGTAATTTGCACATGTTGATTAATTAATCTCCAAGAGACTAATACTTTTTTATTTGACAGATAATTAGACCTTCCATAAATAAAGAGTACTAAAAGCTTGCAGGAAGTGTGTGGGACAGCTTAATCACTGGCATCAGTTTTTTCAAGATGAGTGTGTTTCCCTTCAGTTGTTTCTTGGCAGAAAACCCTGTGTAGACAAAGTACAAGATTTTCCTCCCAGAAACCATAGCAGTGGTTTTCACCCTTTGCAGCTCACAAATACCTTCAAGTTCTTATGTTTTAAGTCTATGTCTCCATTCATATGCCGAGTTTGAAGAAGTAAATCTGCGAACAACCTTTCCATTAATTCTGAAAATGAGGGTGCACACAGGATGTGATGTTGTGATTGACACCACTGAAGAAAGATAAAAATATTTGTACTGTGCAAGAACTGAAAGAAGAATTAACTCATATTCACGAATTTGGTGAACAGCAGTCTAAGTCTCAAAATTTAAGTCAAGTGATAAATCCATATATATATATATATATATATATATATATACACATATATATATATTCAGGATATATAACTAAATTATAAAAGAGAAAGAAGAAAAGATAATCTATCTATCTATCTATCTATCTATCTATCATCTATCCATCTATCTATCTGTCATCTCTCTATCCATCTCCTTTGGTGTGTGTGTGTGTGCGTGCACACATGTGTGTGTATGTACGCACATGTATAATAGAGAGAAAGATAGAAAAAGAGAGGCAGAGAAAAATGAATATGTACTTGACTGTGTTAGAGAAAAGGGTAGGGGAGATCTATCTGAATTGCAGTGTTCCGCAGCTGTGAGGTTAGAGGCTATTAGCTCACAATGTAGTCTCTCAGCAGAAATATGCTCCACATACATTGGTCCAAATAGCTAGCCGACTTTCCACTTCCCAAATAACTTCACAGAATCATAAATTCTACATGAGGAGCTCCAAGTAAAATCTTCACTAAGTGTAATCAAAGTCAGTAAAAATTTTTAAAATATCTAAAATCCTATTGAAAGTAATCCAGTAAGCATTCTGAATCTTCATAGAACTTCTGTGCTTCAAAACCACTATAAATAAATGAGACAAATTAATTAAATATTAGTGAAATTTGTTTTCTCTATTGTCTGAGTTTACTAATCCCCATGAAATATGCACTGCTTTTATTCTTTGTGTTTAGCATTTTAAGAATAGTACTATGAAACTATGGAAACATATAATATTAAATAAACATTGTTTTTACATACAGACTTCTAAGGAAAAGAAACAAGTAAAATTAAAAAAATATATAAAAAAGCGTAAGAACATTTTGATAAAGGAGTAAATTAAGTAAACTGTTTCTTGCTGCCTGAAAAGTCTAAGGCTCAATTCACCGCCATTTTTGTATGTTGAAAATTTTACTATAATTCATGCTACTTCCAGGGTGCACACACACACACACACACACACAAACACACACACACACACACACACACAAACACACACACACACAGAGACAGAGAGACAGAAATAGAGGAAGAAAGAAAGCATATGTTCATGTTCATACTCTAGATATCAAATTTAAGAATCAATAATTTATCTTATCAATCTAAAATTGTATTAAGTGGAATTCAGTGTCAAAGTAATTCCTTACACCACACTCCCGCTCAGCCACCACCCCCACAGACACAGAAAAGCACAACACCAACACACAAACACACACACTCAGACAGACACACACGCAGACACACAGATACACAGACACAGGACACAAATACACACATAGACACACAGACACAGGACACAGACACAGGACACAGACACACAAACAGACATAGACACACACAGACACACGCAAATACACAAACACACATACACCCACACAGTCTCACACATATAGATACACACACAGACACACACAGATACACAGACACAGACACA
>NW_004949159.1:1044440-1058057 GCF_000317375.1 Microtus ochrogaster
ACACACGCAAATACACAAACACACATACACCCACACAGTCTCACACATATAGATACACACACAGACACACACAGATACACAGACACAGACACACACACACACACACACACACATACATAGATATACACACAGGCACCGAGACACAAACACACACAGACACACACACAGAGACAGACACAAACACATGCACAGACAGACACCCACAACATAGATATATAGACAGATAAATAGATCAATTATCTTTTCCTCTTGCTCAATTATAATTCAGCTATATAGAAGAATCTCTGGAAACTGTTGTTTTAATTTACATTACATAGCATCATTACCTTACAGTAAAAAAAAAGTGATCTTTGTTCTAAATTTAGAGAATGTTTTAATTAAAATTAAGGGGAAAAACTCTACCCAATATAACAAAATTCCAAATGTCCCATGCAGAACCCTCCACTGTTGTTGATCCTGGAGGGTGAAGTGACTTAAAGAATGTATAGATAAAATGAGCGAAGGGGCCAGAACTTGTGGGCGAGAAGCCCTCATCAGAAGAGACTGCTCAGGTCTTCACGTGGCCTTGAGAAATGGAATTTATTTCTCCTATGCTTTTAAGCAGGCGTTAAAAACAGGAGCTGAACACAGTAAAGAATTAGTTGTCTTGCAAACTGAAGTTAAAGAAGAGAGAGGAAAGCTAAAAATCTGATTCTTTTAAGAGTTAGAAGGCGGAAATCCTTGTAAATGCCAAACTGTGTGACTGGAGAGTTGCAGAGTACTTGAAAGGGAAGAACATGATATAACTTGACCTTACAGTAATAATTGGCTCGTTTATTGCTAAGAGACTTACAGTTATGAAATAAAAAGACATAATGGGGATGCAAGAATGCAAAAATAAATAATCTAAAACATACATCTCAAAAAGTTTGGAGTATGGGTAATTGAGCAAGAGTCTAACTATGACCGGGTATGTCATGATTCTTCAAAGTTTTCAGGATCGTTAATTTTCAAAGACTTTAGGAGCTTATTTTTTTTTAAAAAAATACTGGCTATTTAGTTTATGAGTAAGCTATTGGTCCTTGTAAATTTGTCAAAATTGAGCCTTCAAGGAGGGTAGACTCCATGGAAGATCACAGAAAGCCAAGAGTAATAACGGATGAGAGGAAAAAGCCACAGAAATGCAGGAAGGCATAGTAATCAGCAAAAGAGCTTTACAGGGAAGAGAATGAATACATTAAGTATCATACTGAGTTTCCATCTGGTGATTCTCCAGAAAGGATGTGCGTCTTGGTAGCCATGGGGTGTGCTCTTCTCAATTTCTCCAGTTCCAGTCTGAGCAGGTCATACATTAAGAACACACACACACACACACACACACACACACACACACACACACATGCCCACACACCAACAATGAATAAAAAAGAGGTCATATTTTTTAATATACAGAAGGAGGGTATATTGAAGGATTTGGAGAGAATAAAGGGAAAGTGGAAACATTGTAATTATATTAATCTAAAAATGTAAAAAAATAATTAAAGAAAAAGAATGTATGTCCCAGGCACTTCTCTTCTTACTTTATTGTAAAGGACATTTATTTATGCTCTCTTCTTCAAAGGCAGTGGATTCTTTTCTCCAATGCACACTATCGTGAATGGAATTCTATAACTTTTAATGCCTTTTTTGTTTCTATGGCTAATAAATTTGTTTTGCTAATTACTAGGCTAATATTTTTGATTTATAAAGGAAAAGCTTGCAGATTCATAAATTGTTGTCTTACTTTAGGCACACTATAACAGATACACACAACAGAACACAATCAGTATAACATACATACCAAAGCATCCACACCATAACATGCATTTCCTAAAATGAAATAAAAGTCCATGGCCTTCAAGATGTCTTCTGAACCTGTAAGGTTTTGTACTTTTTTATTACTGTTTAAGTACTAAACACTAACTCTACGTGAATTACTGAACACATATCTACTCGACAGGATGATATGAACATTCAAAGGCAGATATAAAACTAAAAGATGATTATACTTTAAAATATTATTGTTATTACAATTAATTTGTGGAATGTTGCAGAGAAATGTTAATTAGATAGAAATAATTGCATACCATTTAGTCATTATAGTAAAGAAGATAAATGGCAAGATATAATTTTAATTTGAACTATGGTTCCTCTTTGGTAATGTATAGTATAATAGAATTTGTAAAGGGTACATTTAGATCTTTTGCTGGCAGTAAAATACAATAAGAGCAAATTCAATTCTGCATTTCATTGTACTGGCCTCTTGGATAATCGGCGCACATATACACATACATACATGCTCACATATGCTCACACACAAACATGCTCACACACATATAGACGCATGCACACAACTTTTGTGCTGCTGGATCTTAAACGTAGGTGCTTGTGCTGGTTAGGAAAGCATTTTGTTGCTAAACTATATATATCTCAACTCCCATACCTTATTTTTTTATTCTTTGTTTTTTTGTTTACAAAATATTTCTAAGAATATTTGTATTATACTATTCTACTGAATTAGATGAGAAGTTAATTCACTTGCCATACAACACTAATTACAGAGTATCAGCCCAGGAAATTTAGTATGTCTTCAACTCATCTACTCTTTTTTTTAAGGGATACAGGATTGGACAGACATAGTTCAAAGGTTAAGAGCACTAGCTGTTCTTCTTGAGGACTTGGGTTCACTTCTCAGCAGCTACATGTTGGCTCACATCCATTGTAACCCCAATTTCTGGAAATCTTATGAGTTCTTCTGGCACCTGTGGGCACCAGGCATGCATGTGGTGCGTAGATATACATGTAGATAAAACACCCGTACACATAAAATATTTTAGTTGCAAAAAAATTGTGGACTTGATTTCTAATTCAAGTTATAAATAAAAAGTCAAATTTTAAGTTTTCTAAATAATCATTTATACACATATATGTGTTTGTAATAATTTGGAACATAGTGGATTTGCAACGTTTTAAGACAGAACTGACAGTCATACTTATGAAATGTGTGAGTCAAGCTTTAAATTAAGTGACTCGAACTTTGCTGATAGTAAATGCTGTTACATAGGATGTATGAATGAACTGTAATAAACTGGATTTTCTGTCATATTTAGCGAGGATGAAATGTGCACATTTTAAAGAGTATAAAATGTTATGATTTTACAATGTCATACCTGAACCAAGTTCATGAGAGTATCTCTGAAGTGTCCCGAGGTCTCTGAATAAATGTCCTCTTGAAGGTTATTGCTGTATTCTGAGTAATAAAATATCCATGTTAAAAGGTTATTACAGAATCTCATATCATTGGGCTTTATATAGCTAATGCTACTGAATGTTAAAGATGAGGACGCCATTAGTAAGTTTTCTGTTTTTTGTGTCATAAACTATGTCAAAAACACCTGTATCCTAATGGTAATATTAGCCTACACCTGTTTTACTGAAGAGCTAATTTTGAGCCAACATTGAAAAGGAAGATTGGAAATCATTTGTCGGCCTCTCATCCTGTAGATTGGGGTTGTTTTTCATCATGTTGTAGACTGTTGGCTTTGCTAACCATTCTGGCCAAGTGCTCCATCTCATCTTAATGTTTCAAGTGAAAGTTATTTCATTCCCCTTAAGAAACTCTTGGGTTTCTTTTCTATTTTGTTTTTTTTTTGAAGTGTGATGGTTGACTGGAAGGAATTCTCAATGTTCACAATATACAATGGTGCAGAAGTCAAGGCATTACATATTTTTTAATATGAAAATTATCACCTTTTTAGTTTAAAATATGAAGATGTTTAATTTTGAGGTAATTTGTAGGGATGGAGATATTAAGTAAGTAAGTGTATTTGTTGAGCAATGGTCACTGCTTGCTGTATTTTGTTTATACTCAGGATGTCTATTGGGTAAAGGATAACACACATCTGAATCAAGGTGCAGGGCACTTCCTGTCATACTAAAGCATCTACCTCATAGATATTTGTAATCACACTTAAGGAAAATTTGCTTGATTTCCTAGGGAATTATTCCATTTTCAGCATAGTAATAATTATTTTTAATTAATGAACACATTGGTTTTGAGTGATTAGCATTCATTATATTTATTGGCTTCCATATTTTAGTCTTTTGATTTATACATAATTGTATATATTTATATCTTACAATACAATGTAAAACCCATGAGTACATTGTGTAATGCTGTCCACCAGTTATTATTATTTGATGCAACCACTCCTTTCTGTTGGCTACTTTGAGGTATAAAATACATTATTATTATTGTTCTTCACTGTCCTGTTCAATAGGCTATCAGAACTTATTCCTCCAGTATGTGACAATATACTTGTGGATCAACCTCCCCATCCTCCCTCCCACCTACTCCAGGACTCCCAAAAAACCCATTCTATTCCAGTGAGTCATATTTCAATTGTCAGAGAATCTGTCTTGCCTAATCTTGGTTGTCATCTTGACTTATCTGGGAGGAGGGACCTTCATTTGAAGTAATGATTTCCTCAGACTGGTGTGTCGGTATGTCTGTAGTGGAATTTTTCAATTGCTACTCAAGGTAGGAGGGCAGAGCCTATTGTGGATGGTGCCATCTCTGCACAGATGGGTCAGGGCTAGACAAGATAAGTTACTGAGCAAGTCAGGAGAAGCAAGTCAGTAGGGAGTGCTCCTCCACAATCTCTGCTTCAGTTCCTTCCTTCACATTCCTGTTTGAGTTACTGCACTGACTTTTATCAAAATGGACTTGGACCTGAAGGTCAAATAATCTGCCCCTGTCTACTTTTGGTCAGTGTTTTATCACAGTAACAAAAATAAACCAGATGGGTGACTTAAAAGGATTTAAAATATATAAAATTAAATACTTTTATGTGTTGCTTGAAAAGTGTAATTGCACATGTACATAATATATACTTATTCATGTATTTTCTTACGTAAAAGGTATGCTTCTCGCATCTGGAAAATCTCTCCATTTGTTCTTGAAGCTAATATTTCAATGAGGCAGTTCTCATCAGTGCCTGCACCCTAAAAGTCAGAGAGAAATATGAAGACTATTTGGAACAATAGATTACTTTCTGTACAATACAAGAACAAAGCATTCATGGTGTTCTAAGAGGTGGCAGAGAAGAAAGAAAGAGCATTCAGGATAAAACTCCGCTCACTCTCAGGTCTGTGTCAACTGTCTATTGTTTGATGTCCCTGGAAAGATGATGTCATCTGTCTGCTGGAATTTCCTTTTTTGACCTAAAACAACAGCATGGGCACTCCCAATCAACCCAGTAAAACCCACTAAGTGCTTCAGCTTTCCTCTGGAGTGGAATTTGAAACTCCATGTGTTGCTGGAATACCAGGTCGTAAGTATTTTGAAGTTAGAAAACACAGGTCTAATAATTTATCGAGCATATTTTGATGACCTATGCTTGCATCCCTCTGGCTGGGGAACTGTGCTCAGATTGCCACAGCACTGAAACTGGCCGTGTTCTGCATACAAGAGCATATCTTAGAGCATACAAGGTTCCAATCTGTGATCATGGTCTTAAAGGTGGCACATCTCTTGCAGAAAGTTCTTGGGACACCTTACCATTTTGTGAAGTGTTGAGAAATCTTGCTAATTCCCTCCAAACAGTCACATATGATCTCATTCTTACAGTTTCCTAGCATATAGTTTCACAAGAAATAGGATTGGCACGTAAAATTTGAAAAAATGTGATTGGCTGGAATTGACTGGAATTTTATAAAATCACTGTTCTGATCAGTGAATATTATAATTAAAATTAATGTGTCTTTAAGTTTTTTGTCTCTTGCTTAAACTGCATCTCTGTCACATACTGTAGTGATCTGGTGTTTAGAAAACAGACTATGGAGCACTATACAGCAAAGAAAAATAACGACATCCTGAATTTTGCAGGAAAATGGATGTAGCTAGAAAACATCATTTTGAGTGAGGTAATTCAGACCCAGAAAGACAATTATCACATGTACTCACTCATAAATGGTTTTTAATCATAAAACAAAGAAAACCAGTATACAAATCACAGTCCCAGAGAACGCCGACAACAATGAGGACACTAAGAGAGACATACAAAAACCTAATCTACATGGGAAGTAGAAAAAGACAAGATCTCCTGGGTTGGGAGCATGGGTATTTTGGGGGAGGGTTGAAGGGGAAGGGAGCAGAGAGAAATGTAGAGCTCAATAAAAATCAATAAAATAAAAAAGAAAGCACACAATGAAGAATTTTAAATCTCTCCATGAGTCTAATGCCAACATTTGAAAGAAGTCAAGGCCCCCTTTTTCTTATAACCTCACACAATAAAATCTGTAACAAATCTGTAATTCATTTCATGAAAACAACTTTTCTATAAGGTCATAATTCCTTAGAAGTAAAATTTTAATGCACCTCAGCAGTATTTCCCATATGTATTTAATTTAAGGACATAAAAATAACAATATCCTTGACACTTTGTTTCTGATTCACTCGTAAATTTTGATTCCCAGGTAAATGTTTCTGAGTAAATTTAAATGATTCTTCTGATTTTAAGCACATTTTCCTCAACTTGAGAACACATATGGAAGAAAGAAAAAAGTGAGCAGCTCTGAGGAGTAACTCACTCATATCTATTGAAGTTGAGCTTGGAAATGACTATGTTTGAGTTACTACTACCAAGGAAAAGGCTGGCTCCAGCCTGTTGTCTCAGAGATGCCATTTTCCCAGAAAGCTTCTCTTTACCACAGTTTTCATGGGTACGTATTAGATATTTTCTTCTGTCTTCCCTATCATAAACTACAGGACCATCCCAAGGAAGTCTCTGCTGAAATCTGAGTCTGTCCCTGTCATAGATGTATTATTGGATCACTCCGTGTCTGACGCAGGTGTACTATTGGGTCAATCACTACCTTCATGGCGTGCCAGAGTTCATGAGCATCGTAAGCTGGTGGGGGGTACATCAGGCCCACCATCACTTCTTTGAAGTGAGATGAAAGTTGCTCCTTCAGATCTGCAATCAGGTCCTATGGAGGAAGAAGGAAACACAAAATTTATAACCCCAGTGTACAAGAGAAATATGACTGTGAGCAGTCGTATATGAAAATGTCCTTTCTCTAGTATTAGAAGATAAGTGTGGTTTGGTTTTGACACATACCCTTGGGTTACGCCGGACAATGGGCTGGAAATGAAATGACTACTACTATAATCCCATCTGTGAATGACAGAGCATGTGGAACTTTTAGTCACATCAGCACAGGAGCTATTTCTTTCTGTACTCCCCAACTCTCATGCCTCTTTTGGTTTCCTTGTAAAAATAAACATTGAACCTGCAAGCATTTCAATTTGGGGTCTTTAGTCTCCTGGATAGAACTAATGAATAGCCAATCCTTAAATAAAATATGTGTTTTACTTTAGTTTCTCAATATGTAAATCTTTTTAGTAGGGTGTACTTGGTTATTTAGTGGACTAAAACCTTATAGAAATTGATTAATCATACAAATTTCTCCAATAACAGTCACATTATTTAAAATCTTGAGTATTAAATACTTCAATAGCAAAACATACATGTTAGATTTTAGTTTTTGGAATACAGGTACAAAATATTAAACCAATACTTTAGCTTTTGCTTTCTATTTTTCTGGTATGTGAAGAAATTAAAAACTGCTAAATTAAATTTCTGAATGTTGATCAGGACAATTGAGAGATGTTTAGCATTTATTCGGTTTTGCTAAAACCTGTAGAGTGCAACAGTATTTATATTTACACTATTACTGAGTCATAACAAACTCTACTAGAATAAATTAAAACATTTCAAGACTTTATTTACAAGGATAAGTCAATATCAGAAGAGATAAACTTGAAAAATAGAGAAGACATTGGCCAGGTAAAATAGGATGTCTGTGTCAAACTAACTTTAAGTCAGTATCAAGGTGGTTTGAAATCTAAATGTTTCAGGAGACTCAGACATTGTTTATTCCAACCTGTTTTCAAGACACAGAGAAATGCTCCTGAAAAACGGGGATCTGAACAAAGTAGATGGGGGAGAGTGGGAGGGTTTAAATAACCACGATTTATTCCTGCTATCTCCCAAAAGGGATTTAAATAACCACGATTTATTGCTGCTATCTCCCAAAAGGGATTTCGATGTGAAAGGAATTTTGATTTTCTGCATCAAATCTATAATTAAATATAAGTAGTGCACTGTTCAGGAGAGAAATAAGAGACAGTGTCTTGATGTGGTCTATTTATAGTTTTTTGAAAACGTCTTACTGCTTAGCTAGGTTGGCTTTGAATTCTCTATCCTCCTGCCTCAGCCTCCTTAGTGCTGTGATTACAGGTGTGTGCCACCAAGGCCAGGCAGTCCGTTTTGTACTGGAATGTAGGGTACCAGGAGCCTAGAGAGTGAGTACGGCACATATTTTGTGAATGTGGAATTTGTGTTCAATGAGGTGTAGAGCAGTGCATTGAAAATGTGAATACAGATGGACAGATTCACTATGCCATTCGGAAGAGATAAACATGTTCAGGCAGTGGATGCAACCGTGAGACACATGGATTGGCTCCTGGCCTACCAGCCTCCCTTTAACCCTAAGCTGATTCCTCATTTGAAACCCATATAATTTTAAATTTATTTTATTATAATGATCTAGGTATGTAATGAAACTTCATACGCATATATATTTTTTCAGTGTCTATTAACACATACATTGTCTCAAAACCTTTTAAACTCAGTATTTTTCTGTACAAAGAGGTTGTATACAAAACATATAGGTAAAACATGCATAATATGCAAATGAATACGTAAAAATAAAAGAAGAAACAAACACATGAATAAATAATGTAGAAAAAGAAGTAGCTTTTGGTTATGTGCAGAGAATAAACGTACTATTTAAGCTAAAGATAATGTTAGCACACCAAGTCTTTGGTTTAGTTTTGAAGCACATTTGTTTGATCACTTCTCTCAATCTGTATGAAAGAGCATTTTTATTTTCTAGACAAATATTGCGTATGCAAACCGAGGTTAGGATTGCCACTAGATGGCGATATATATCTATAGTTTGTAGTTGTGTGTGTGAGAAAGAGAGAGAAGAGAGAGCTAGAGTAAGTTTATTTTTAAAAATTCAGTTAAATAACAGCTTTGTGACAAAAGCCATATATAATAGACACCCTTTACTGTCACTGTTATAACTATTAATCTTGTTTAAATTATTGTGGTGAGATTGAAAGAATATTTTAAGTTTCTTTGTATTTTCATTATTCTGAGTAAAGAGAACAGCAGCCCTCCTCACAAGATTGGTCTAAGCATTATAAGACTTGAATGAAATTGTTTAAGAATATTTTTAACACTTAAAAATGTACTCCCAAAATGTCATTCTTTCCAAACTATTAAACAATGCTTACAAATAAGCAGTCTTTAGCTATGAACGGTCGCACTACTGTATAGTTTCCATCTCCCTGTCTTCCTAGTCTCGGTCTCTTTCTAGCTCCACAGCTCAGAGTTCTGTCTGTTATCTTTCCTCTCTTTTATTTTCACCAAGTCTCATTGTTGTCTCTAACTGGGAAACACCTTCGTACTCTGTGGGTTGCACATATGGTGATTCTGTAAGAAAACAGCAGGGATGAGATGGTTTCCATCACTTAGTGACTCTTGGTTTCATGAGAAGTCTGTGAGGTTCATGAGATGACGTCACCCAATGCTTTGCTCAACCCCTGTGCTTGTTAAGCAGCGTGTTGATAAGCAACTGTTGCTGCTTCCACTTCTGGAAACCCTGGCCAGGCCATCTTCTTTCTTCTACAATAACAGAGCAGGCATCTAGGGAGTTTTCCTTCTGTGCTTATTGCCTACCTTCTCTTTAAAATCTGATGATAATAATCTGTAGAAACACAAATCAGAAAAAATCATTCTTCTGCCTTAAATGTTCCCCCACACCAAAATAAACACCATCATCCTTCTATGTTGTTTGTGGTTTATCTCTGAAGAAAGCAGACACAGGATATGTCATTGCATGTAACTATACATGTACATTCTTACCAGGGTCGACATGATTCATGATACATTCTAATCACCTCTTGGCCCTCATCGCTCTTGTCCTTGCTCCTGATTGGCCAACTCTAGGTATGGTGGTCATCCCCCTGCTTCTGGAACAGCAGATCTGCTCTGCTGTCTGACTTTGGACTTCACTCCACCTTTTATGTTCTTCCCCTGTGTACCCCTGCAGCCTTCTCTGAAAAACTCATGTAGCCACTTAGTCCAGCAGACCCCACATTTCTCATCTGGCTTTCCCTGTACTCTACAGTAGGTACTGTCTTTAAGCTGACATGTTTTACTAGTATTGCTCCTTCTCACCAAGGCATGGAGTGGCTCCACCATGGCAGAGATTTGACTCCCTTTCTCTATAGTTCTTTCATTAGCCCCTGTAGCTTTCCCTGCTAAGTGCAAAGTACAAAATAAGAACAAAGTGAGCAAGTGAATGGATAAGGCAGCATGTAATTCAACCATTGTTTGTTTGTAGTTATTCTCGGCAGTTTGAAAACAAACAAGGAAAGCAAGCTCTGCTCCCGGCAGCCTCCCATTATTGGAGGGTGCAGAAATCAGGGTAATAATCTGGGCACAATGTACAGCAGGGCGAGGCCTATTAAGATAGGAATAGCATGCTATTATCAGGGCACCAGGAAGGAGACTGTGCCTTCAGCTGGGAAGATAAATATTGAATTGTATGTTTAAATAAGTATACTTTGAAAGGAACACTCAAATCGGCTTCCTAATTAGAGCCTTAAATTCTCACTTGGACCTACATAAATAACTTCTCAGGTGCAACCTTTGGAATGTGACTTTCCCCAGACTCATTGCTTCTGATTTCCTCTTTACTGAAACCTTGGCCTGAAGCAGCCTCCATTGGAATCACAGCTTGACCTTCCATTAAGCTAATAAGTACTTGCTTTTCAAATTGAGATGTTCTGTGCCACCACCAAACCCTTTCTGACCACTCTGATTAAATTAAAAATAAAATAATGCTTTCTCATCCACAGTTTCTTTTATTTGCATCTTCAAATGGGTCCAGTGGGGTCAAAGGTGGGAGTGTGACATCTTCTTTGTTTGAATAGACTCGGGGAAACACTTTCATGTGTTTTTAACTTAGATTCTGTTTCCTAATTAATCACAAAATAAGGCCTATTACTGACATACTCAAAAGGCAAGCTCATAGATGGAAGGTTAGGATCTCTCTTTATTCTACTCAGTGTGTGACCCCTGTGCAAACACACAATTGTGTTTCATTACAAAGACATTTGTGAGACTGGTGCTTCTTTGCTGCAGGAAGAGAATGCTCCTTCACATAGCCACTCTGCACGGGCAGTGTCGCATTTTATTTATTGCATCATTTCTAGTGGATACATGGGTTGTTGATTTTTGTCTTATGAGAATGATGACTATTTGGTCTTCTAGAGAAGTACAGTATATCAAAATTGGAACAGCTTGGATCTTGAATGTTCTTTGAAGGCTTACACATAAAATGCTTGGTCCTTAGGGTACCTATATTTGGAGGTGATGGAACTTTTGAGAGGTGGGACCTGTGGGAGTTTCTTAAATCATGGGGGCACGAGATTGGTGAGATATCAGTTTTTTTCCTTCTCTTCCTTTCCTTCCTCCCATCCTCCTCCCCCCCTTTCCTTCTCAGGTATGAGATGAGTGGTTCTGCTTTGTCACATTCTGTCATCATGACGATGTGGCATCTCACCAAAGGTCCAAAACCACAGGCTCACTTGCTAATAGATTAGAACTTCCAAAAGTGTGATTCACTGTAAATATTTTCTCTTTATAAATTGATTGTCTCAGATACCTTGTCTCGGGACAGAAACCTGACTAATCCAAAAGGTGCCCATCTCAATACAAACTTAAACAATAACAGACATTCTTTAGAAAACATTTGTCAGCAATGGAGATAGGAACTCTTGAAAAAAAAAAACCTAGGGAGAAAATGGGAAGTAGTATATAAGGAAATGGGTTGGCTTTCAGGGTGACCTTGAAAATGTCTGGGGAAACCAGGACAATTATTTGGTTTTGGTTATTAATGTGAAATATTGTAGAGTATATGAAGATAAAAAAGCATTTATTGCATCATTTGATACAGCTGTTTAATCATTACCCAAGGGCATAACCAAGACTCTTCTCAAAGCTCTGGTGATTGGATCCCTCTCTGGATGAATTTAACCTTGTTATACACATTTGGGATGTTGGTCTGATTGATTTGCCTTAATGTTTGAAAATTATAAATTGTGTATTTCACTGGACATATTGTGACTTCTGCTAATACCTTTGATATCATATTTGCAGTCATAGGAAGTTGTATTCTTTGATAAAACCATCTGGCATCTGTATTTCACACATTAGACTATTACCCCTGAGATCTGTCAGCAAACTGGACATCATAAGCACACCTCATTACAAACCAGGTATGTAGAGAGATCCTCAGTTGCTTACATGCCAAGGTTTCCAGTGCTTGCCAATCTTGTGAGTTTTGTTACATTTAGCATGTTTTTTTTTTTTTTTTTTTTCTGCAGTAAGACAGTGTTTTTACAGAGAATGCCTGGTCCTTCTGGCAAACCCAAGTTCTTTTTGAAGCTACCCATGGTTGAACCTTTCCAAGTCACAAAGTTGTTATTTCAGGTCTGTTTCAAGTCACATTTGACCCTGGTCCTCAAGACTAATTCATGCTATATTTTAAGTTTTCTGGACTGACCATGTTACATGTTTGTTTATAGGATTTTTTTTTGTTTTGTTTATACAAAAGCTTGTCAAAAATAGAGTAGAATCCAGTCATTTCATAGACCTCCAAGGTTCTCCACCAGCAGTATCTCTTAATTGATCAACCTAGAAAGAGTTCAGACTGCTTCCTCTCCTTCCTTTTGCTGTACTCAGCTCAGTAGGGCATTTAATTCCCAGCTATGGCACTGTAAGGGAAAAGTTCCATCTGCCTTCAGCTTCCTCCTAGATAATGCTCATAGCAAGGGGTACCAAAGTTATATAGATTCATGATTAATGTTTGATATTCTAACAGTACGGTTCCGAAGCCTGATGTTACTTTTTTTTCTCCTGACTGACCTCTGGGTACAATGTTTGGTCTACACTCTTATTTTTATCAATAGCCTAACCAAAAGTGGACATAGGGGTGCTGATGTGAT
Organism: Microtus ochrogaster; assembly: GCF_000317375.1. NCBI lineage: Eukaryota > Metazoa > Chordata > Mammalia > Rodentia > Cricetidae > Microtus > Microtus ochrogaster. The sequence goes on from NW_004949159.1 coordinate 1,057,606, forward strand.
TCTGCTTTATCTACTTGCACTGCCTCAGGATTCTTGCAGTTCTGAACTGTGTAAGAATAATTCCTACGCTGTTGAATATACTGTTTCAGTATGTAAGACATAGATGCTTCCTGGAATCTGTTAAAATGACCTTGTTCTTCCCACACTTAACAGTTCCAAACATTAGTCCTTTTTATGTGTTGGATATAATCCAACAAAAGCTAACGTTAGAGCTATGGAAATGGAAGCTGACAGGTTTCTGTTGGTAAAGCAAGAACAATAGGCTTGCCACTTGGTGCAGGCTTGGACTCCTCAATCACATGATCTTGACCTTGGAAAGCATTCATGGTGGCAACAGCTGAGATTATTACAAATGATAGGCCCACCTTAGACTTCCTTCTTCTTCTTCTTCTTCTTCTTCTTCTTCTTCTTCTTCTTCTTCTTCTTCTTCTTCTTCTTCTTCTTCTTCTTCT
>NW_004949159.1:1058157-1064507 GCF_000317375.1 Microtus ochrogaster
TCTTCTTTTTTTTCGAGACAGGGTTTCTCTGTGGCTTTGGAGCCTGTCCTGGAACTAGCTCTGTAGACCAGGCTGGTCTCGAACTCACAGAGATCCACATGCCTCTGTCTCCCGAGTGCTGGGATTAAAGGCATGCTCCACCATCGCCCGGATCTTAGATTTTCTTCTTATGGCCAAGGTGAAAACAATTTCATATCTAATACATGCCTCTGAGTGACCCAGATTAAAATCTCAGGCCACATGGCGAATCAGTATTGAATTTGAAAAGAAGGACACTTGGGATTTTCGGATTTATTCCTGATGACATGTAGTACTGTTTAGCTCATTGGATCTAGGATTCAGTGAAGGCACTGTTAGGTATAATATGCCATCTTTGTCCTGTTGATGGGAGTTTTAATGGAGATGACCTGGCAGATTTTCCTGTTCGGAGTAGTTAGAGTGGATTACAGTTGGTACAGTTGTGTAGAAGTCGGGATTAAGTCAGGCAGGTGAGTCCTCTCAGGGTCTCATATTAGTAAGCAGTATGCACTGTAAGACACTGACAGTCCTTCCTTTCATCTTGCTTCTCTCGGGATATTTGCATAATTCTATGGAGACTGAGGTAAGGTCTCCCTGAAGTGTGAAGGTAGGCCTGCATTCTGCCCATTTTAAAGGCTTTGGTTTTTGGAATTTCTTGGTTCCTTGGTTACAAGGCAACCCCCTGTATGAGAGCATCTTCACATAGTTCGGGGAACGACTTCATAAAGCTCAGATGTGTTTGAATATTACTAATGAGATGACTCAAATTTCTTTTGTTTCTCATTCAAGAATCTTCTGTACCAACATCTATGTCATTCTGGTTGACTAATTTGCTATCTTGTAAACAAGTTAAAATATTACACCTTTCTTAGTGCTTACTGCATATCTATATAACATATAGATACATAATTTAATATGCCTTACATAAAATAGAACTGTATTTAAATAAAGCAGTTTCAATATATATAAAGAAATAACATATATAAATATTTAAATACTTACATCATATAAATATGAAAGTGCAAAATGCTGAAAGAAAAACACATAAAGGAGAGAGTGCTAACTGTAAACAAGCAGCAACTTGTCTATGAAAGAAACATGGAAAATAACCATCATTAGGCATGATCAGGAAAAAAGGTAAGGTAAAACTGCAGTGAGATTTCAGTTACGCCTGTGTTATAGAATGATTATAGCTGCAGCGAGACTTCAGTTACACCTGCGTTATAGAATGATTATGGATGCAGTGAGATTTCAGTTACACCTGTGTTATAGAATGGTTATAGATGCAGTGAGACTCCAGTTACACCTGCATTATAGAATGGTTAAAGCTGCAGTGAGATTTCACATGTGCCCGTATGATGAACTGGCTATACTGAAGAAGCTTCATATCATGGGTGTTGCTGATGACTCCTGAGGATCAGGAATCATAATGGAAGGGATTAGAAGTGTGAATTTAGAGAATGCCTTATGTACAGAGAAACATGAAGCCCAGCAGGACCACCTTTAATGCAGGAGTGACAGCAGTCAGTTGTCCATTTCTCCAGCCCCTCTCCTCTTGTTCCTCCCTCCTGCCTTAGCACATACAGTGTGCATCATTCCAAAGAGCGGTATTTCAATAGAAAACTGCAGAGGTGATTTTCTGATTTTGATTATTTAAAATTTTTTTAGAAATCTGAAATTATTTTTCTTATCTGTTAACTTTCTAGTTTTATCAGAAGGTTTGTTTAACTCATCTTAATTAATATTAGTTATTTATAAAATATTTACCTGTAATAAATTATATAGTGAAGTTTAGTCTTCGGGCTAAAACTACATCTATTGCCCCCATCAAACTAAAAGTAAAGGCTGAAGGAGAAAGAACTGTTCTTATAGGAAGGAGGGCCATCTATAAAGCAGATCAGATAATTTCTAGAAAACTGCTTCCTAGTTATATTTTTCTTTAGGTATTGGTATTTTTAGCCATGAAGCTCAGAGACAAGAAGGCAAAGTGTATCTGAGCACAAGGTGAGTTTGAAAAATGAACTCTTCATGATTCACATCTACCTATGCAGTCTTAATGGGATTAGACAACTTGATGTGACATAGCAGGGTACCAAAGGCCTAAATTTCTAAGTTTTTGTTTTAGGGTATAGAGCGCAAAAAGTCCAAAGTCTTGGTATGAAGGTTTGGCTTCTACTGAAGTCCATTTCCTTGGCATATACACAGCTACCTCCTTTTCGTCATACACATGCCCTTGGTTTCTCTCCCCCACCCCAATTTTGAAAGACATCTTACTGGATTAAGGATCTACCCTTTCCTCCTCTATATCCTTAGAAGTCTATTTCCAGACATAATCACACTGGGAGGTGTGGCTCTGACATGTACATTTTAGGCATCACGACTCAGTTCAATAGTGTCACCCATCTCAATGGGACTGTGGTTGGTGCTCTGGACAGACTGGTGAATAGAACAACTCTTCATTCCTCTCTGCAGCTTGTATTTCAGAGGGAGATGATGCAACATGAGAAAAATAGGTTGATGTATTAAGGTCATAAATGCTGTGGACAGACACAGTAACAGGAGAAGGAGTTAAAGGTGTTAGTATATGCCTTGGGAGTGAGTGATACTGTCAAATTTTTAAATTCTCTGAAATAGTTGACATTGAATGAAACCTTGAAGAATGTATGGGTAGTCACTGTCTTTGACAACTCTGGTTTGAGAAGAAATAACATTAAGGAGAGGCTATGGAAGGTATAATTTAGTCACATGATTTTATTCTAGCCATTCACGAAATTACACAGCCAATGTTGTGATTAAATGATTGCTAGAAATCAATATATTTCAGAGTTGACCACTCCTGTTATAGTTGAAAAATGGGAACATGTCTTTCTTAATGCTTCAGTTGAAGCCCTTAAGCAGTGATTGTCTGGTTGTCAAGTTTGTCATGCATGGGCAACCTTCTCCCATTTGCTTGGTCCTACTGCATTGTCAACAGCACAGTACTTGCTGTGGTAGGAAAGACCAGTGGGTAATCTAATCACTTACACATTTATACTGACAACTATACCAAATCTAATTCACCAGGTTGGCTTATACTTTAAATGAAAAATATCCTCCATATTAGACCTTGGACTGAGTTCTAGAGAGAAGGTACAAAATAACCCAGTCCTTATATTTTTTTTTAGGTGTTACAGTCAACTTGATAAGATATAAACACAAAGCACTTAGTTAAGAGCCGAGAGCACATGGCAAGCTGGGTAGCTTTTCAGGAGCACCCTGATTGCACCTTACTAGAGGAGTTTCACTTAGCTTTGAGGCCACTGTCATCCAACAGACATCAAGCAAAGAGTCTTGGTATTAGGCAAATGCTATACTAAGCTCTGGCAGAACAAAAGTTATTCCAAGTTTGCCCACTGGTAATGAGGAACAGACACAAACAACCTCATGAGTTAGGTTGTATTGGTTTTCAGGAGTGGGTTCCAGTGTCTGGTAGTTTTATGGGTAGAGTGATGGGTACAGCCAATGTAATGAAAACTGAGACTCCCGAGGACAGAAGAAGGGGAAGCAGGCAGAAGTGCTGTGGGAAACTACAGATGCTTCCTGGAGGATACATCAATGGTATGTAAGAGAGACCAAGAGTGAGAAAAAGAGAGGGAGAGGGAGGAAAAAAGGGAGAGAAGGTGAAGGATAGATACAGGAAGAGGGAAAGAGAGGAAGAGAATAATGCAGATGCAAAATAAAAGTGAAGTAAAGTGTTCCCATACCATGAGAAATGATTCAGGTTTGTGCCATGCACACATAGGTATTTATGATGGAGTAATAGAATAAATACTAAAGAAATTTTATGTTCTGCATTATTTTGGCTTTAGATTGAATAGTGGACTGGTCTAGGCAAAGAAGGACGGTGGGGGAGAGTTTTAGTAGAAGCCATTTAGGATTAGTATGGGCAGAAAGCCATGGTGATCTAAATCAAGCATCTGTAATGGAGGGAAAGAAAAGAATGTGAGGGGTAGATAAATGGCAGGGCTTGACAACTGCCTGAATGACTGTGGTTATGAGGTGATGGACAAGCCTGGTTCTGTGTTGTCCTGCTTCTTCAGTAATGCCGATTGTCCATCAAGAGCATAGAGTAATCAACTCTAAGACCTTAGTGAAAGGGTTTCACTCCGGCACAAGTTATTTTTTAATGGGTTTTAAATTCCTTGAGTCTAAGGAACTCAGTGCTGCATTTTAATCTACTTTGTGATGATTTTGCAGTGTTTGATAATCAGAAGTTCTTTGACCTAAATTAACTTGCCATATGAAAAGCTAGGATATAGGTACTCCTTTGGATTTAAAAAAAAATATTCACAGGAAGTGACATCACTTATAGTTCTGTGCCCATTTATATCACATTATATTAGCACATGTGCTATTTTTATTAGTTACATTTTGGGAGCCTAGGTTGAGGTAACGTTTTTATGAGGACAAAAGGTATACTGTCTCCTCCTTTGGCTTAATTCAACTTATCTCTCCACTTGCAGAGCTCTGGATCGTTAACCATTCTAAAACTAAGGGCTACTGTTGGGTGTTTCATGTGTTATAGTTGTTCAAAGGCTGAGCTGTAAAGTCAATTTATATGGACTAACTCTGCTGAGAAAGTTTTATGAGAGTGTTTTATCGATAATGTTCAGTTGACAAAGTAATTGCTATTTCAGGCCCTTTTGGCCAAAAGAGTTTTTGTTCTGAATCTGTGGTTTAAATGCATAACAAAAGCAAAGACTCCTTAATGGTACTTGCTTTGAAATTAGAATGTGATTACTTTAAAACATGGATAGTTTTATTGCCTTAAACTATTTTTAAACTGCCATTCACTTTTTAATGGTCTCCATCACTGCATGCTGTGGAGAAGAAAAAGGGAGAAGAAAATTCGTATTGGCTCAGAGCTAGGTGTGGACCTGCAGAGAACTGGGGGAAAATATGTTATTTTCTGACCCTAGTAATCATTAGTTCTCTCTCTGCTTCCCCTAAAGCTCCATATAGCTGTTCCCAGCTCAACACTTTCAGAGACTAATTGCACCAAGTGGCATAAAAGGTTACCTAGCCTTTCATTTGAAAGAAGCTGTATGAATTGGAAAAGCACAGGTAGACACAGTGAGTGTGAATATACCTCATGCATATATACATTTCGTAATATGCTCTTACTTCTTAAAACATGTAAGAACAAGACAGATCATTTTTAACTAATACAGAGTTCAGAAATGTGTTCAGTGAGAGTGAGGGAAGTTATAGGTTCATTTCTCTGAGAAAGGTTTTGATGCTTAGGCACTTGCCAAGGAAACACGTCTAGGTACAGAAGTCTTACCCTGCCATACATGCTCTGGTAGGCCCCTGCTATCATCTGCCGCTGTGCATTGCTGCGTTGTGTTAAGATGTCAATCAGCAAGTCTTTGTTACATTCTAGGAAGGAATTGTAACAGAAAATTAAGGAAGTTCTTGCTCAGTTTCTAACATCCATCCTTTATGGACTAATCTTATCAAGCCAATGGTCAGGGGTTATTCCTGTTAGCATCTTACTTTTAAATACAATTGGATATCACATTGGCAATGCTTGATGAATCCTAGGTATTCCCCCACCTCTGCCATTATTGTCATTTATACACATTGCATTCCTTCCACCTAAAATTCCACAAGAAACATAGGAATGTAGGAAAACATAGCCTTTCTTCAACTATCTGATCTACCCTTCTAAAAGAGAGCAGCACCGTACGCCCAACTTTCAAGCTCATGAGTAATAATTGAGCACCACATCCTTCTTACAGCACAGTTACATACATGGCTCATAATGAACATGTATTGTAAAAATTGGGCTGCTTTCATGGTATCCACCGAAGAAAGGGGAATGACCCAGAAAAAAATAGTGGAATTGCAAGGTGTCTGCATACTTTTGTTGGGTGAAATGAGGCTCTCAAACCTTGGGTTGAACCTGGTCCTTTACCCATTATCAAGGATTTTTTTCTGTGTTGTATATACTTATTCATACCAAAGTATTATATTATCACATCACAATATTCATAGCAGTAACATATCATAATTGCTTTTTATTGTGTTATATTTCAGAGTAGAGTGACCAAGATAACTTTAACTTCTGCATTAGCTTGACTATAATATAAACAGATTAATTTTTTATCTAAAGCCTAATGACCTCCTTTTTCTTAGGGTATTTATCTTAAAAACCTCAGATGTGTAAATGCCTTCTTTGTTACCCATCATCGATCTATCTACTATCTATCTATCTATCTATCTATCTATCTATCTATCTATCTATCTATCTATCTATCTATCATCTATCTATCTATCTATCTATCTATCTA
>NW_004949159.1:1064607-1094192 GCF_000317375.1 Microtus ochrogaster
TATCTATCTATCTATCTATCTATCTATCTATCTATCTATCTATCTATCTATCTATCATCTATCTATCTATCTATCTATCTATCTATCTATCTATCCATATTTTATACAAGAGAATAGACAGATAAATAATTTAAAGAGAGGAGACTGTAAGATACTTATAAATGATAAATAGATTATTCTTATAATCATAACATTTATTGAGTTACTGTTCTCATCTGTTTTTGTTGCTCTGTTGAGATTACACACAAACTTTCTCTCTGACTTACTTTGTGCTTATTAGTTTTTATAGTAGTTTTTGTTCAGTTACTCTTTAGGTAATATTGCATAATAATTTTAAATGGATCTCAAAAATTTTATTATAGTATGCTAATTAAAATACAGAAACAAAATACTAATAAAGAAATGAAAGAGAACCCATTACTCATCGATTTCATTAAGAGGACAATAAAAAGATATTACAAATAACTCTATGTTACAAATTTTAATTGTCTAGATAAATGGATCATTTTCTTCAAAAATAGTACGTAGTCAAACTTATACATGGAACATTGACAATTTCAATACATATATACCTACAAAAGAATTGAATCAGTAATTAATAGCCTGTCAAAATAAACTTGTTAATATTAGATATTTTTTTAATTAATCCAACAGATTTTAAAAGAACTAACAGTTGTCTTCCATCTCTTCCACACTCCTGAAATGTTCTGATGTCTTCCAGCATTACTTGAACATCCACACCAGAGACAGACATTACAAGGTAAACTATGGACCCAAATCTTTCATAAACTATGATGCAATCCTCCCTCCAAAACAAAACCCAGAAAATAGAATTGAATACAACAGTGTGTATGAAAAATTATACATAGGTCTAACATCAGACAATCACTGTAACCTATGTAATTGACAATTTAAAGAAGCAAATTCATGTGAATATAAGGAAAGATGTAGAAAGGACATTTGATAAAATGCAATATTGTGAGATATTTTGATTGCACTTCGACAGAGCCTAGACTGACAATAAAATTTACTTAGAATCAGAGGGTGGAGCTGGTTACTAGCTAACCAAATTAGTCATAGAGGCTTTGAAGGATCAAGGACATATGTAGAGGCATATGAAGTAGTAGGGAGAGGCTTAGCAGATTCTCTGACCTTTAAGATTGTGGAGGGCAAGAGAGAGGTGGTCACTACTCTGCCTCTTCTCTGATCCATCATCATCATCCATTATCTGATTCCCGAATTTTTATTGATAAAATAATAGTTATATAAATGCTTCAATGTAACATTTGTTCAAGACAAAAGTTCTAACCAAAGTAGTAATCAAAAGGAATATCTTCAGTTTGATAAAATACCTCTGCAAAGTCTTGTGATTATTATCACGGCAAGAAAGGTCCTTCACATGGTAAAGGGGGCCACATTTATCAGAGTGGGAGTATTTAAAAACAGATTACTTTTGACTTGTGTATCCTGTTGTGAAGATTTAAAGATAAAGGTTAAGAATGGATTCAGTTCCAGTGTCACATGGAGATTTCAAAAAATACATGCTTACAGATGATAAATACAAAAACCAAAAATAAACAACAATGACAATAACAAAGAAAGCTTTTCTTCAAATGTAGGTAAGCAGCTACTAATGGTGGTGATTTGAGAATGTGAGGGTATTATTAGGAGATACATGTCTAAGAAGTGTTCCATTTTAGGGTGAATAAATACCTATTTAAGCATACTTCTACAATTTTTTTCTAAGCTTTCTTGTTTTCATATTCTTTAGAATCCATTTTTCTTTATCTTCAGAGTTATATAATTAAGAATTTCTGGGCAACATATTGATGTTTATCTTTTCCAATTGAACTTGACCAAAGTCATTAAAATTGCAGACTATTAGTACATATGAAACTATATTCTTACCCTTGAATGCTTCCCCAGATATCATGCCTTCAAACTCCAAACAACTGAAATATGCCAGCTTAAACCACATAAGCAAAACATAACAACATTCAAAATAAATCCATACTTTCACTCCACTTATAATGGCAGGAAAGTTGAAATTGGAGAAAAGAATTTATTTATTTATTTATTATTATTTGTGAGCGTATGTGACCAAATTGTTCTGTACTTCAATTTTAAAGAAAAAATTACAGTCATATTTCTGAAAAAATTATTTATTCTCTGTAGTTTTTCTAGTGACTATTGATACTTTTAAAAGGCATGAAATGATTGTTAAGTCCTAAAACCAAAGTCAGAAAATATATTTAATACTATGTTATTTTCCTATGCGTGGTATGCTATTCATGGTTGAAACACAAAGGTGTGTAGGTATGTAGTATACATTCATGTACAGGAAAGAGAAAGACAGACAGAAATAGAAAGCAACAGAGAGACAGAAATGGAGATAGTGAGAAGAGAGACAGAGAGAGATAGAGGGAGAAAGAGATGGAGACATTCTGTAAAGCAAGTAACCATGTCCTGAAGTTAAGAGTTTGCATTTTTATGCATAGGTTTAATTTTCTTCTTTAATCACCTCTTTTATATTGTCTATGTTTATATTCCTACCCATTTAGAAGTCTTTTAAAAATGGGTTTTGTTAAAAAAAATGAATATTTAACAGTTTTGCATTGAGCTTTTAAGAATAAAGAATTAAAAACAAGCTAACTGTACTGCCTCCTGTTTTGTACCTTTCTTTTCTAAACTCTGATCTTATCTGATGAACATCAATTTGTTAAGCCAAATACCACATTCTAGGAACTCACAGACAAGTCTGCAGGTACAATGGACTGGGACAAAGCAAATGATTATCAAGGAGGAAGGGGCTAGGAACAAAGTTGCCTTGTGTGGCACAGCTGGTAGAGCCTGGGGTGCTCAGAGAAGGAATGTAAAGAGGATGTTTAGGTTAAAAACAGTCCAGAGAAAGAAACACATTCCAGGCCAGCAGTATATTGGGCCAATTTATGAGGAGTGAACAAACAGAGCCATCTGGGAGAGTAAGATGCTAGATTTGGCTGCAAGAGTAAGTAGCAACAGAAACAAGCTAAAATAACAACAAGTACAGAGGTCAGGAAGATGCATTACTTCTGATTATGTTATTTGCTTTGGAATTTTACCCGAGAGTTCACAGTGAGTTATTTGAGGGCATGAGAAATTCACTTTAGCATGCAAACTGCAATTTCTCTTCAGTATCATGGTCTTCTATTATTTTCTTCTACTTCTATGGTCTTGTGTCTGTCTTCTAATTATTCTACACTCATGCTATAATGTTACCATACGGTAAAGAAGGGCAATTCAATAAACAAAGCACGAAAGTCCCAGGCTTACCAAATCCTTGGAGTGCTCCCCCTAGAATTTGGGCATCCATCACAGGATTGAAATTTGGAGCTGGGAAGATGGTTCCTTGAACCTGGTGGCAAAAGTCAAAACATAACAGACTGTATTAGTTTAATGAAAAGTTTCAGCAAAATTTTCCATAAAACATCTGCAGAAATTTCTTCTACAAGTTTAAATTACTATACTACACTGACATTTATTTTTCATCATATTTGTGTGACAAATATAGAAAGCTAATTTGGTTCAGTGTGTTTTATTTAGTGACTTACTCTATGTTGGTATCCATAATCCAAATAAGACATTGAGATTTTAGACCCACCAATAAAAAGATATAAGTACAAAATTTACAATATGTATTTTCTTAGGAACTGAAGACTACTTTATAGAAGCTGAAAAGAAAACCATATGAAAAGATATAGGCCATTCATCTGAATTATAAATATAATTCACTATTATTATAGTGCTTTTGGGGAACAAAAGAGAAGCTAAATTCATATGAGAAAAATTAAAATACTTGAATGTAGATTATGGTATTAATAAAAATTTGAAGAACCTAGATAAAATTGAAGTACTTGGGTGCAAAAAAATGACCCTTTCCTCTCTTTATGATAATAAAATAGCAGAATATTTAGGAAAAATTTCTGATTTCAGGCTCTGTATCCTGTGTTCACCCTCAACACAAGAGAGCTGTAAATCAGATATTATCAAGAACAAGAATCAGATTTCTAGATTTGTTGTCAGTGTGTCTAGAACGCTGGAAAATAAAAATGCTATCTAGCACTGGGCTGAGCTTTTGGAAATTAGTTGAAGATAGGGAGGAGGGATCATATGAACAGGGTGGGGAAGTCAAGATCATGTTTTGGAAAACCACAGACACAACTGACCAGAGCTAGTGGGAGCTTACAGACTCTGGACTGAGAGCTGGGATCCTGCATGGTACCTCACTAAACCGTCTGAATGTGGGAGACAGTGATGTGACTTGATGTGTTGGGGGAAGGTGCTGGCAGTGGGACCAGAACTTACCCTGGGTCCATATACCAATTTTCTGAGCCCATTCCTTATGGTGGGATACCTTGCTTAGCCTTGATACAGGATGGAGGGACTCGGTTACACCTCAAGTTGGTATGCCATACCTTGTTGACTACTCAAGGGAGGCCTTCCTCCCTCTGAGAAGTGGATGGAGGTGGGATGGAGGGAGGTGAGAAAGTGGGAGCAGGAGAGGGATGTTGAACTGGGCCTAGTATGTAAAATCAAAAGCTTTTTTTTTAAATAAAAAATATAAAATTTAAATAAATGCAATCTCATAGTGAATGAGCCTATGAGGGTTGCAGAATTTGAATGAGCTAGTACTTTGGGAATAAAATGTTAGATGAATTAACTACAGCATTGTAGTACTCATTGTCTAATGGAAGGTTAATCAGTTAAACAGAACAAGGCTGACCTAGTTAATTGTTAGATAAGTATCAATCTATTGATACCAAAGTATTTATTAAATGATTAATTTTGGAAAAAATAAAGGCTCTGTTTTTTTGAATTACAAATAGATTTAATTTTAAATGATATTGATACATGTGTAGCTATTAATTTGAAGTAGACCACCATGTAGTAACTGCAGTGTGAAATGCAGTCAGGTTTTATGCTTGGAAGTACGTCAGTGATGGTAGGCTATCCTCCTTCAGCATTTACATGGACAGGTAGATGTCATTAAAGAGAACTGCCAGAGTGTTTGTGTTTGTAATTCCACCACTTGGGAAGCTCAGGCAAGAGGAATCCGTGAGTTCAAGGCCAGGCTTATCTAAACAAGAAATTTCACATAGCCTGGGTTGCAGAGTGAAACTCTGAAGAAACAAAACATCTACCACTGCAAACCCATTCTTCATCTTCATTGCTCCCGTGTATTCAATGACAAATGAATTTCCAGTTAGCATCCAAAGTCTCAAGTTTGTTGCACATGAACTCAAGAACATTCTCTTGAGTTAGTGCCACTTATTGAGGGTGTTTAGTAGGTGAAAACAAAATTTTAACACATTTGTCCACTAAACTGTCATAGGGTGGGATTCTGTAAAGAGACAGGCAAGCATGTCTTCCATTTATTAAACTAAGTTCGGGCATCAGATTTTAATGTAAATGCTTAGATCTACATATCTCAAGCATTTTTGTCTATTTATTTTATTTGTATGTGATTTTAATGTATGGATGTGTACCATGTGTGTACAGGTGCCTTTAAAGGTTAGAAAAAAAATATTGCATCTCCTGAAGCTGGAAGGGAGTTATGAGATACCTGGCATGTGTGCTAGGTAGGAAGAGAAATCAGGTTCTTTGCAAGATCAGTAAGTTTTTTTTTTGTTGTTGTTTTTGTTTGTTTGTTTTGTTGATGATCCATCTCTCTAAACCCCCAAATTTCTTTTTAATGTTTCTGTAATTTCTGAGATAGCTGCCATTTCAGAGTGTTAAGCACCTCCCCAAGTTCTAGTGCACAATTTCATATTTCTTTGCCACAGTACTTTTTGATATTAAGGCCATATTATCCATACTTGTAACTGAAAAAAATTTGAAACACACTGAATTTAAGGAACGTCTTTTTGTGTCAAATATGTGTAGCATCTTCACCCACAGAGTCTTATCAGTTTTGATAGGCAAACAAGAGCAAAGGCAATAAACTGTTTTGCTTTGGAAGCTTAATTATAATTTTTGAAAATCACCGAAGAAACAACAAAGATATTCTAATATACTTCAGCATATTCAGACACATTTTATACTATTCATTAAAAAATACATGCATAATCACATTCTTTAGAAATCTCTGATATAATTAAACGGCTAGCAAGGAGAAATTTTCTCTAGTACTAAATATATTCTGCAAGGTTTCAAAGCTCTCCTTTGGATAAAATACAAGCCAGATTCTTAGTAATGTAGGAATTGTTGGGAAACTGCTCTTAGTATGAGTTATTAGATCAGACAGGACACTAGTCAAATTGTGGAATCTCCAGGTTCCTGGAGAGCAATCACATTACAATCATGTCTCCTGCAGATTGGCCCTAAGGGAGTTTTCAGGACCTAAAATCTCAGCATAAATAAAGGTGATGGAGAACCTGAAGAGTTACAATAGCTTCTGCCCCAGTATGGAAAACACATGCACTGAGAGAATGAAATAAGACATTCTACACGCTCACTTCTGCTGAAAGGGAGGGAAGGCTTATGCTTGTATTTAATCTTTATGAATTTTTGCTGCGCAATATCTGTACTGTCTTCTTTGCTGTTGCTACAATAAAGTACCATAAACAATGAATTTACAAAAGGAAGAACTCACTTTTCATTGTGCTTCTAAAGGGACAGAGTCCATCATAGTGGGGAAAGCATGACAACAGGCTTCAGGAACAGGAAAGTGGCTAGTTGCCTTTTCCTCCGCAAATTGGAAGTAGAAGGAATAGGAAGTCGGGATAGATTAAACCCTCAACACCTGTCCCAAGTGATGCTTATACATCCCTCAGCAAGGCACTACCTACTGAAGTGTGTCACCAACTGAAGACCAACTGCTCAAATACATGAGCTTATGTGGGCAGCTATCATGAAAACACAAGAGTGTTCCATGTTAATAAGGCTCAGAACACATTGCTCTCCTTTCCATAGCTACACCAGAGTCCATCATCTTTGTACCATGGAATACCTATGTAGATTCACTTGAAGTCTGATATGTACCTGAATAATAGCAAGTGAGTAACATAAAACCACGAAATTATATGATTTGTTTCTGCTAAAATGAAAATACCCTAACCCATATTTATGTATTTAATTATAACTGCATTTTTAAGTGTGGTTATTTTGGAAGATTCCAATTGTTCAATATTCTGGGATACATATTTCAAGGTTACTTTAGAGACACTTGAATATATGTTAACAATCAATTGGATATTTACAATTACCTAAAGCTTGAATTCTTGTTCTAACTATGTATTTACCTATATATCTATCTAATAAAAAGCCTATTTAACACCATTTAATTTGTGTGTTAAAAGTACATTATGATGATAGTGTACTTGGAAGCAATTTTTAATTTGAAAAAAATTGAAAATAAATTGCAAATATTTTTTTTTATCCTGTGGACTCAAACAGCCAACCTCTATGAAGAATGTGGGTTTGTAAATATAGATCAATTTGTTTTCATCTACTCTAGTTTTGGAAAATTATGAGCTTCTTTGAGCTCTGAGAAAGTTATTTTTATGGAGGATCATCCTGACTTTAATATAATCTGCAAATGACTGGAAATTTATTTGTTATCTTTTTAGAACATCAGATAGTTGCATATCATAGAATTTCCTCTATAGTATAAATAAATATATGCTAATGTAGTACCTTTTGATGGGGGAGAGTCTTCTGTTTTGTGGTAATTTCATTGGTTAAATAAAGAGACTGCCTTGGCCCTTTAATAGGACATAAAATTAGGTAGGCGGAATAAACAGAACAGAATGCTGGGAGAAAGAAGCTGAGTCAAGGAGTCGCCATGATTCTCCTACCGGACACAGATGCAGGTTAAGATCTTCCCTGGTAAGACACCTCGTGGTGTTACAGGGATATTAGAAATGGGTTAGATTGATATCTAAGTGCTAGTCAATAAGAGGCTGGAACTAATGGGCCAGGCAGTGTTTAAAAGAATACAGTTTCCATGTAATTATTTCGGGGCATGTAGGTGGCCGGGTGCTGGGGACGCAGCTCACCTCTCATATTTCAACAACCTTTTGATAAGGTTTAGAAAAAGGTTCAGACATGAATTATTTAGCAGTGTGGGTACTTTGGAAAATAGGTGATTTTTAAAAGAAAGAGACATTAATTTCTTTCCTATTATTGAAGATGTAGCAAAAATTGCATGTTTAGTGTTTGTGCCTGTGTGTAGCGTAATTAGCTAGGAAAGAAACTGTAAATTGATTTTTTTCTATGCAAGAAACATAGATAATTATCTACTTTTCAGTCTTTAAACTTCATTTATGCTTGTCAAGAGGCCACTTAACAGTGACTCCTCAGACATAGTTTTGAAAAGTATTTTTTCTTTTTGGTACTTGTCCCATCTATGCGGATTATATTGTTCCCAAACTCAAAACTCAGTTCAAGCTCCACCAATTACAAGGAACCTTTTAGATTTTATCATCCAGTGTTTCCATCTGCACCTCTGCTACATATGACTCTTTGCTGCATTTCATTATCTTCAAATTCTAAACTCCCAGTGGGCAAATGCCTTCCTGTTTTCCTCTGAAGCTGCTAATGTAGTACATGAAATGTTATGTGATCTCAAAGAATTTTTATACATCATAAGAATCCCTGAGTTCAAGAAGGACATTAAGTTTTGATTGATGCGCTAAACACCATGACCAAAAGTAATTTGGGAAGGAAACGGTTTATTTTATCACAGTTTATCATGAAGGGAAGTCAGGCAGAAGCTACAGGCAGCAACTGGAGGGAGAACCTGAAGCACAGTGCATGGAAAAAGCTACTCATTGCCTTGCTTCTCAGGCCTAGCCAGCCTGTTTTTTATACAAGCCAGGACCACCTCCCTACATGCGATACTACCCACATCAGTCATTCATTAATCAAGAAAATAGCCACAGACTTGCCTATGGGCCAATATAGTAGAGACATTTTCTCAATTGAAGTTCCCTCTTCTCAGATGTTTGTGAGTTATATCACACTGACAAAAACATCTAACCAGGACAGAGTTCTTCGGGTTACCCAGCAGTCGTTTCTAAAATTACTTCCTCATATAAACAAGCTTTATTTTATGTGTTTTCACCTGCATTCCACTGAGCAGTCTTAGGGGACTGACTCTACTCATTGTCTTCATATATGAGGGGTTTATGATACTAAATTATTTAAGAGCACACTGATAGTATGTCACGAGGAAATTACTCCAATTCAAATTTGACTCCACAGTTAGTATTAGATCTATTCAGCAGTAATTGTTCTAAAATGAAATAAATAAAAATGGGGAGTCTTTCTCATCTAGGTAGAGAAAATATATTCTCTTCCTAAAGGTCCCTACAGGGATAAAACAAAATCACATAAGCAAATTATTATGTTTATGTTATCTCATATTGTTAAGTCAGTTAAAGTGAAGGAAGACAACAATGTGTGTTATATGTGTCTGTGTGAATTTCTATGTGTGTGCATACCTCTGTGTGTGTGCCTGCATTTTAGAGAGAAGACTGAAAAAAAAGAAAGGTAAACAAAAGTAAATTTTCAATAGTTGGGTTCTCAACCTTTTAAAATACCTAATATTTAATTTTAAGTAATCTATAGAATCCCAATGTGAACTTATCTGTTATCATGAGTGTTACTGTTTACAAACATATGGTGGTGGGGGACCAGTCCCACAAGAGGCAGCAGTCTCACGAGGGGCAGTGGCCAACCAGAGAGGGAGTTTGGGTATAGAGTTTATTTAGCGTATTATGGGAGAAGGAAAGAAAGGAGAGAATGAGGGAAAGGAGAGAGGGGGTCAAGAAAGGAGCAGAGCTACCTTTTCAAAAGAGGGACAAGAAGAGCAAGAGCAGGCTGGAGAGGAGGAAGCGGATCCACTTGCCTCAGCAGAAGGGGTGTTGGGAGTGGGCAGAGCTTGTCTCTTAAAGGGACAGGGTACCTAGGTGACAGGGAAGGTCAGAAAAATAATAATAATGAGTTCCTCAGTAGATTGGTTGCAGATGCTTTCTGATAATGGCATTGGAATGAATGAAGACTGCTCCATAGCAGGATCAGATGGCATTAAGGAGGCATGGCATGCATGGTTCTTTCCTTTGAGGAGGACATGCCAGTGTTCTAGCTGTGCCTTAGTTTTTTCTGACTACTTTTCTTCCTCTCAACCCTTGAAGTTAAAATCTATATTGAATTCTCTTAGTAAACTCCAGCTCTGCTTCAAGGGCAAATAAAAAACGTAAAGCATGTCTATGCTGATTGAATATTCCCCAAACTAATTAATCTCAGGAAACAGTAACACAACTTCAAGTGAGAGAACAATTAATCTTATTTTCTTCATAGCAAAATGGTCACTAAGATGTGATTTTTATGATTTAAGTTCTGACTAAAAACACAACATGACTTCAGTTTATTTTTGCAAATAATAAATATTTTTATTTTCTAATAAAAATAAAATTTGATCAAGAGATGCTTAGTTAATTAGTACCAACACTGATAGTGGTACTGCAATGGGATATTCATGTTATTTTTCCAAACTTCATAAACAAGATCTCATTAATAAATTAGTGGCTATAAAGTCTTTGTAAGTTAACAGTTAGATGTTCATAAAACTAGTCTACACAGCCTCTTTACAGATAAGATGCAAAATATCTTAGCTAATTTATAGGAAACAATTTTCTTGAAGATGTAATTGCAAATAATGTGACCTCAGTAGAAGACTACTAAACTTCAGCTAATTATAGTGAAATAGAAAACTTTAAATGTCGCTTACTTTTAAAAGCACCTGATACTTACTTTCTAATACCTGGAACCTGTGACTGTTTCTTTACCCAAAGTGGATGTTTCTAATACTATAAAATTGTCTTTCGATAGAACAGTGCCCTCAGATTATCTGAATAAGTCATAAATATGACTAGCTTTGTAAGGTGGAGACAAGGTGAGAAATGACTTTTTTTTGCTATGAAAATGTTACAATGTACAGTAAAATATATTGCTAGAAGACTTAACTATAGAATTTTCATTAAGTCTTACTTTTCTCTATCTTTCATCCATAGCTGGATGAAGGTTCTATGCTGATATGCAAGATATTCATCAGTGTGGCTTTGGGAGAAGGCCAGTTCAGGCACCCTCTCCTCTGCTGCCCAAGGACCTAGCTGGGGACATCTCCTTGGACACCGGGGAACCCATCTAGAGCCAAGTCTCTTGCCAACCCTAAAATGGCTCCCTTAATTAAGATATCTTCTTCCCTGCTCCCATATCTATCCTTCCTCCATCTCAACCATCCCACTCCCCCAAGTTCTCCCCAATCCTCCCCTGCTCCTTTCTCTCTCCCCATCTCCCCTTCCCCCGACCCTATCCCCACCACCATGCTCCCAACTTTTTCCCGGTGATCTTGTCTACTTCCAATATCCAGGAGGATAAACATATGTTTTTCTTTGGGTTCACTTTCTGATTTAGCTTCTCTAGGAACACAAACTATAGGCTCAATGTTCTTTGTTTATGGCTAGAATCCACTTATGAGTGAGTACATACCATATTCCTCTTTTTGGGTCTGGCTTATCTCACTCAGTAAAGTGTTTTCTATTTCTATCCATTTACACACAAAATTCAAAGTGTTATTGTTTTTTTACCGCTGAGTAGAACTCTAAAGTGTATATTGCCACACCTTCTTTATCCATTTGTTTATTCAGGGGCACCTATGTTGCTTCCAGGTCTTGGCTATTACAAATAGTGCTGCTATGAACATAGTTGAACAAATGCTTTTGTAGTATGATTGAGCAGCACTGGACTGAGCTCCCAAGGTCCAGATGAAGAGCAGAAAAAGGGAGAACATGAGCAAGGAAGTCAGGATCTCAAGGGGTGCGTCCACCCACAGAGACAGTGGTACTGATCTAATGGGATCTCACCAAGGCCAGCAGGACTGGGATTGAACGAACATGGGATCAAACCGGACTCTCTGGATGTGGCTAACAATGAGGGCTAACTGAGAAGCCAATGATAATGACACTGCGTTTTGATCCTACTGCATTTACTGGCTTTTGGGAGCCTAGTTTGTTTGGATGCACACCTTCCTAGACCTGGATGGAGTGGGGAGGAACTTGGACTTCCTATAGGGCAAAGCACCCTGACTTCTCTTAGGACTGGAGAAGAAGGGGGAGTGGGGGAGTGGGAGGAAAATGGGAGAAGGGGAGGAGGTGGAAATTTTTAATAAATAAATATATTTAAAAAAATAAAGCTAAATAAACAAAAAATAACCCTTACTTTTCTGCATGTGGTTTTCGGCAAGCTTTGCAGAGATTTAGCTTTTAAAAAAGGTAACAGGATCATAGAAGCAATAACTTGTGCTGCTAACTTTGAACGCAGAGAGGATTATGACCCAGAAATGTAGGTGTCTTTAAAAGCTGGGAAAAACAAGGAAACACTTTCTTCCATAGACTCTCCAGCAGAAACCAGTCTTGCTGATGCCTTAAATCCAGGCTACTGAAATTGATTACAGATTTTTGTGCACCTGGAACTCAAGGGACATTAAATGACGTGGGTCTGAGCTATGAAGTTTATTCTTTCTCATTTGTTACAGGAACTTATAAAATTAAACAATTTGCTTGAAATCCTTGTCTCTGTGTCCACAATTCTAAACTTTCACTTCACAAGTTTACCCAGTCCCAAACAGACTTCTTGCATCCACAACAAATGATACCTACATACTATAAATGACAGAGCCATGAAAAGAAAAAAAAGGGGGGGAAATACAGATAATAAAAAGTCACACCATTAGATATGAACAAATTTCTATTGTGAATATTAATGAAAAAACTAAAGCTAACATTTGAAACATTACATTTAGACACATATAGGTCATGTACAAAGGAGAAAAATTGGCACCAAAACTCCGTTTCTTAACATTAAATGTGAGAATGAACCTGATTCCTTCTAGAATAAAGAAGAAAAGATTTAGGTCTCAAAAGTCTTGTACCTAGAAAAATGACAACTTAAATCTACCAGTTCTTTTACTTTATAAAATTATTTTTAATGCTGTTATTTTCTAATTGTTGAAGTAAACACCATAAAATGGCTCAAAATATGCTCCTCAATTTTTTATGAGTGGTTTAATAAATCATATGTACAAGGCAGTATAAAATAAGGTGTGTGTTATCATTCTGAAGTATTATATATGTGAAATGATGTTTCAATACTTACTCATAGCCACTGATTTAGTAATTGGTAACTGAAAACAAGAGAGTAATGACTTTACATCCAGAGTTTTACAGTATATTGTACTTGTATCCCTTTGTTGATGATGATTATCATATTAAAAAGAAATATTATTGAGTTCCTAAAGAGGACACTTTTGCTTTCATTCTGGTCTGTATAGACTGGAACAGAAGGTGATGTTGCATAAATGTTTTGATATTCAACCATTAGGTATGTTGACTTTTCAGCTTGTATATCTTTTTTTTTTACCAGAGATAAGAAAATTGGTGTTTCTTAAGTTTATTGAGAATTTTGAGCAGCAATAGGGTTAAACTTGTCAAATTCTATTCTTGTATCCTGTAATTTGGAGACCCAAGACTTTTCTGTTTTGTTATATTAATAAGGTGAGATATACTCATTAGTCTTTGAATGTTGGAACAGCCTTGCTCTATTAAGACAACCCTCAGCTGGCCTTTCTGGGTCATTCTTTTTATATTGTCACATTGGATTTTTTTTTAATGGATATGCTTGCAGCTATACTCACAAAGATTTCTGTTCCTCAATTTTCTTTTCCTGTAATGTTGACTTGCTTTCTTATATTCATCTCCTCAAGATGAGTCAGAAACTCTGCTCACTGCTAAATAGTAGACAACCTGAATAGCATTATAGTTCCAAGAAAATGGAACTATTAGTTGAAAATCTGTCAGCAAAAAAATGCCAGGCCTACACAATTACACTTGAGATTGATTTTTCAAAGAATGAACAATATTGTTGTTATGGACTTTTCTCTAGAAAAATAAAGGGGGTTATTCTCCCACATGTTCTGGTCTACTTTGGAAAATGGTCGTTTTGACTTAAGATGATAAACTAATAGTGAAAATAAACTGTTGTTCTCAGGAAAATGACTTAAAAGTTTTAAACTACATGTATAGTTGGGTTGATAATATAAACAAATTGGTTTCAAATACTTATGGTTTTTGTTACCTAAGAAAGAAGTTAAAATGACTGGGAGGATTGAAATAGTGACATTGTTTAGATCAGAGACATTAGAATGAAAATACATGATGAGTAGATAGCAAGAGAATGGTGTATAGCAGGGCAGATGCATGCAGATATATTTGTATGCTTGAACAGGAGTGAATGTAGTTATACTTAGATGAAAGGGTACATTGTTCTTTGCCTTACTCAGTAAAAGGTAAACCAACAGTTACTCCAGTAGCAATGCATATTTTTAACATTCAGATTTTCAGATATCAGTGTTAAGTTCAATGAATCAGAAAACTTTAGGAAACCAGTGAATTGTATGCCAAATACAGAAAAAAAAGATAAGATTATTACATCTTTCACTAGTAGCAACAGAATGCTTAGGAAATAAAAATAAAAGACATCTCATCTAAAGACATAAAGACACTTGCTAATAAGTCTATGAAGCTGGATTCAGTCTCTAGTACTCACATGGTGGACCGAGAGAAGCAGTTCCTGTCAGCTGATGCTAACATCCACAGTCATATGTATGCATGTATACACACAGCAGATGCAATAAGATGTAAGAGTTGACTTCATTTGTGGAAGCGAGCAAATGCTTGTAGGAGTTTGTCATTACTCAAAGATGCAGATGGAGGCCTTTCCACCTTTAATCTATTGATATACCAATAAACCATATGCTTATATCTCTTCTTCAAAAAGATTTCCAATTAATAAATGGAGGAGAGAACAAGAAAATAAACTCCAATAAGGATGCTGAAATTAGGCAAAAAGGGAATTGAGAAAGGAAGAAGATCGTTCAATCGTCAAAAAGCATTTATTACCTAATACATGAGAGACTCATTCTACTCTTGCGAGAAATCTGTACACCATCATCTTACCAAGTTCACCATCACTAAATGATTCTATCTGGGATAGGTGGGTTGGCACTGTGATCTCCCGAAGGGATGCACTGGAAAGGGTACTAGTCTTTTGAACAAAGGGCATGGACAACCCAATTTTTAAAAAAAAGCACCACAGAGTGCTAGGCTGAAAGGCATCTTATTAATAACTAAATACTCCTCTAAAGTGTCAAGGTCAGAAAATTGAGGGCAAAGCAGAACAATTATTAGAGATTATAAGCGATGAAGAGATACAATAACAAGATGCAATATATTAAATTGAATCAAAGGAAAGTTATGAGGAACTAGATATAATCTAAATATATTCTATTTGCTGTTATATTCTGGTTTTGATGACGTCTGTATATATTGAGACCTGGAGAAAGGATAACTGGTAATCCAAATCATTTAAAAAATTAGATTTATTTATTTTATATTCATGAGTGTTTAATAAGCATGTCTTTGCACTGTTATGACCAGTGCCCAAGGTAGTCAGACAGGGTGTCAGGTCCCTAGGAGCTGGAGTTATTGATGGTTGTACAAAGTCATATGTGTGTTGGGAATCAAACACAAGTCTTCTGCAAGAGTGATGAGCATTTTCAACCACTGACCTATCTCTTCAGCTCTAAATTATTTGTATGGTTACTGTATAAATCTAACATTTCTCCAAACAAAAGGTTAAAAAATGACCTGGTTTTAGCTTCAAGTTCATTATTATAAATCCATAAATGGGAGAAAATTAGTCAGATATTAGTATATTGGCCTGAATTTAGCTTTCAACAGTAATGTGTTAATATGATGCTAGAAGGGTAAAATGCAGCTTGAAAGGGAGGAACAATGAATAATGAGGTGTAGTATGAATGAGCAAGCTCCTAACTGCCTTTAAATGGCAAGCAATAGCAGAACACAGGTAGAGAGAACAAGGCTGTGAGCTGACAGGTGACAATAATACCATAGCCATAACTCTCTGAAATATCCTTCCTTATAGGTTACCATAGGGAAGAGACAGATAATTTTATACATGGGTGTACTTAAGCAGTAGTGGATTTATTTTTATCTCAGGCTGAGGTGTGAACATTTTTCATAGATCCAAATGGACTGAGGGAAGAACTCGTTACATTGCCAGTGAGAGTTATCCTGAATGCATGCTTGTATAGGCAGGTCGTAGGGAGCTTTGGGAGACGACTCAAGAAAAATGCGACAAACTATTGAAGAAGTAAGCCATATTTCTTTAACTATATCATCTGACCTGCCAAGTTTAACGCACACACTCAGTTAATTCCAATAGCAAATTTGAAAGACGTGAGTTTTCCTGTGAATATTTTCATGTTAGGATATAGAGCTATTAAGCAAAGCAGAAGGTGGGAAAATAAATTTATGGGTAAAGTGCTTGCAATTGCAAGCATGGGGACCCAAATTCTTTCCCCAGACCCTATCTGAAAATTAGGGGATGGCCAGCGTCTTGAACTTCTAATCCTAGAATATCGTCAGAGTTTTGGAGAGTGTAGAGACAGGGGTTGGCCAGCCAGCACAATATACTAGGTGAGCTCCAGACCAAAGAGAGATTCTGTACCAAATACAAGATGAATAACATCTGAGGAATAATCAGAGAGGTTGGCCTTTGACCTCTGCACATACGTGTACATGTTTGTATGTGTGCATGTACACACACATCAACATAAAGGAAGAAAACAAAATGAGTCCTAAATTTGTGTTCCTGTATCTGTTATGAGAAAGGAATACTGCCTAACAGCTAAAAAGGGGCAACCCTACCTGTTTCTTTATTACTGACAGACAGGTGATATGTCATCCTGCTCACTAACCTCAAATTAGGAAATCACTGAAGAACGATCTGGAGTACCCACAGATATTAATTCTAGAATTTGCAATGGGAGGAAAAAGAATTGGCATTGTAGTGGGGTAGAGGAGTGAGGGCCCTGTTTGCTGAGAAAGGTTCCGTTGTGACTTTTGTTACACATTCACAATATCACATGTCCAACCACCTAGTTCCTCTAACACTGATGGCTCATGAATTCGAGCCTGGCTGCTATAAATAGACCACTGTATACACAGTGAATATTTGCTTTCCTATATTCCAGCTGCTTGCCTCATTAAACAACCAGAAGTCAGCACAGCAGCAACTGAAAGATGCACAGAGGGACCCTGTGCCCAGGTATGAGTGCCTCTGTCTTCCCCCACCTTTGTCACTTTTCTTACTTCCTTTAAAACAGCAACATTTTGATACTGGCAGTTAAATGAATACCTGGGATTCATTTAATATACTGTACATATGTACATACTGTACATAATTCACACATATTTTTAATATCTCCAAAGATTTGAACGGTGATTTGGGAAGATTGTTTTTGTAATGATGACAGTAAGAAAAGGAATGACCCAGTTTTAAAATATAATATGATTTGCTTATTTATCTAAAACTCTAGCAGCACACAGTATGGCACAGGGAGTCTGCTGGGGTTAAAGGGCTTTCCTTTTTCACAACCTGCAAAATCTAATCATAGGCTATCATTCCAGCTTCTTTTAAATAAAATAACACCAATGTTCAGTGAAGATGCAGCATGATAAAATGCACAGCGATACCCTGTTACTTCTTGTCAGACTGACATAAAGATGAAATGGAGATCAGAAGCAGCTCATGAATAAAACTGTTTATCACTTTATTCATATAGCAGTACAATAAACACAATCATGTATACAAATTACATTTATATTTTGTACATGATGCATGTAGTGGTCTAATAATTTTTATTCCCTTCTAGCATCATTAACAAGAATGTCTGAAGTACTTGAGTGAAGCCATAACTTAGGAAGATGTATGGATGGTAATACATGTGACATTGGACCAAGAAAATGGACCCTAGAATTTTTAAACTTTTATTCCTCTTTAGATAAGATGCATATTTACCAACAGTAAACAAATGTTCCTGAGTTATTGAGCTCTAAGGAAACTAGATTTTTAGATTGACAGCATGGACTCCAAATTAGTTTTTTTTTTTTAATTCCTGTCATCACTTTCTTTTTGGTGAGTCAGCCTGAGCTGCTCCTGATTATAAGGCACTTCTTCTGATATAATTCTATAGTACATAGGAGGTCGGGTGTTGATCTCTGCGATTAAGCTATAAAATGAAAAAAAATCAATGAGCAATTGTCCTGTAACAGATTCTTTCTGGCTTTACCACTTCACCTAATTGCAGAAATGCATGACTCATTAAAGTAACCATGACTCTTGCTAGCCAAACACAGTTTTTCAAGACTTTTATCTTACAGTTTAAAAGTTTTTAAAAGTTCGTGATTTGAGATAACCTAATTATTTCTTTCCTGTACCGTTTGTTAACTGGGTAGATTAATTAAGAAGAAAGAAATAAAAATGTGTTTACAAGTACTTTCTCCATTCAAATTGAGAACTAAAACTGACATTAAATATATTAATGCTAATAGCAAACATATAAATTTCTGGTCCAACATGGTGGCCCATACCTTTAACCCCAGCAGTTAGGAGTCAGAGGCTAGCCAGTCTCTGAGTGTGAGACCTTTCTGAGCTATATAATAATTTCCAAGACAAAGAGAAATCACTAGTAACCTACTGCCTAGTAAGAATCTACCTAAAAAAGAAATTAAATCAACAAATGGTTTCATTTAGAAACTTCAACATTCTTAAACAAAATATGGTGTACCTGATTTATTTGAAAATACTAGAACTTCAGGAGACAAAATGAATTTAGAGATGTGAGTACCAATTTTCTAAAGAGATCTGAAGAGATCCCAAGTAACCAACACCTAGGAAAATAAGTCTATAAATTTAACTGTTATTTTATTTTTATTTGCGCAGGTGTTCTAAAGAATTGCATTCCTGAACTAAATGCTTGCAGAAGGCAGACTTTGGCAATCTTAATCACTAAAGACCCGGTAGGTAGTTATGCATAACACTTGTAAGAAATGGTTTGAGAGTAGGTCATAAAAGAGAGACAAATGCTAACCCTGACTTCAAGGTCTTCTCTCTTATATTCATTTATTCTTGCTTGCAATAACAAGAGAGTGGAGCCAAATCACCAAGTAGATACATGGTTATTTGTTAGGGACTCAAGCATAGATGCTAGGTCAATGTGTAAACTGAAGAAGGAACTTTTGAACAGATAGAAAAATCATCTATTACTTTAACACTATGGTTATGAAGAAGGAAAGGGAAGAGTTTTAAGAACTTAGCTTTGGCATACCTCCAACAAGCTAACACCTTAAGTTAAGATAGGATTAAGAACTGGACACAGTGTGCAGACAGGTGGAGGTCACTACTTTTCTCAAAAAAAAAAAAAAGCAGGTGACATGCCTTCTGGGGAAAATTTAATGAGAATTGATTTAGAGAAAACTGGACAAATGAGAATACTTAAATTTTTTTTTTCCAGAAAAGAAGTTGGTAGTACTCGGGAAAATGGCTGTATATATTTTTTGTGTGATAGAACATTTACACAAATAAACATTATGCTTAATATAAGAAAAAATATACTTCTACTCATGGGGATTTTCTTATAAAATCTGGGAAACAATAATTGTCACACATGTATATAATCATAATCATTAGTAATAGATATAAGTTTAACCTCTTCTTTATATGCAAGATTTTGTGATGCTGAAAAACCAGAGTAGTTGTTTTAGGAGAGTTTGATACTTATATTTAATAAAAATCAAAGTAATGCACTTTGTGAGATGCTTTCTATCCTCTTTCTACTCTTCTTAAGCTTTACTTATCAATTAATTCTCAAGAGAGAGTGGCAGGTGCTATATAGAGATAGTGTCTTCAGGTAGCCCAGGTTGTATGGAGACTCATTGTGTAGTCCAAAATTAAGTGGGACTCTTGATACTCCAAGGTCTGATATTGCCGGCATGCAACACCACCATGAGATCGTATCCCCTAAATAGTTAGAGGAATTGAAGCTAATTTCAAAGGACAAAAAGAAAATGTCCTGAGCTACTTGGATCCCACATGACAAGACAGCTTCTGACTGCATGAGTGCATAGTTACCATTCTCGTGTTTGTTCAGCCTTTAAATTAAAGGCACACAACAGTTGATAAAACAAGGTTTGCTTTTCTTTCAAAAATATAACACAATTCCTACATTTTACTCCAAGGAAAGTGTTATTTCACTTAACTTTTTCATTCCAGTACTCATTAATTCCACCAAAGCTTTAGTAAAGGTTGAAGTCATAACCAAGCACAACTTCCAACTTCTGTTGATTCATATGTGTAAAGTTCACACAATGTGGTCTTGTGATAGCGAAAAGCAATCTAAAGTATGAATAACCTTTTAATAGTATTTGCTCAGTAAGTCATATTGCAGATAAACAATTCAAGTTAGATATCTTGGAGTGAAGTTTCTCTCCGGAATAACCCTTCCACTTCTGCTTTGAAACTAATCTTGCCATTTCAACAACCTCTACTCCCATCTGACTTCCCCTAAGTACTCACGCACTTACTTCTGGATAATGCGCCTTGATTTTTTTTTTCTGGTTTATAGAATATATTGCCAATTGTTCACTTATTTCATTCTCATTGGGTCAAAATATTGAACATCTCATTATCTATGTAGACACTGATTCACTTTTTGTCACTTAATATTAATCGTCAAAGTCATTTTGGAGCTTTTTTAGAAATAGGGACATGGTTGTAAAACTATTACTGTTATTTTTCTGTCTCTTAATTGGATTCACAAGGAATCTTTTCATTGGCTGATATGTGTACATATGTCATTGCAAATATTTGGGGGGCAGAACCTATTTCAACAGACCGAGACCTTTTCAAGAAGGTCACATATTTTGAGACCAACTGGGAAATTTAATGAGACCCTGTCTTGAAATAAAATTCAATAAGGGTTGGGAATGTGGCTTAGTAATCATGAGTTTACTTACCACAGAAAATTAATAGGTACATCAATAAATATGTAGAACAGTTGGTGTACTTTTCCTTAAAATAATACTAGAAATTATTTTGATCATCATACTAGCTTTTCTTTTTTCCTATTTCTTCATCTTTCCCTCTCTTCCATTTTCCCTCCTTCTGTCCCTCCCTCTCCTCTTCTCTTTCTTATACAAATTATTTTGGAATTAGACATGATCCTGTGTCTGTCACTTCCAGGCTCTTAAGTCATTAATGTCACTGAGTTTCTGTATTTTAATCTCTGATATGAGGAGGTAGGTAGTTTCAGTGAAGATAGAAAGCCTAAAATCCCATAACTGAATCACTGAGAGAAATGTCTAGTAATGCTAAGAACTTTAAAAATCCCGAATATATTAATTGCTATTCTCTTTTTAATTGATTTTTATTGAGCTCCACATTTTTCTCTTCTCCCCTCCCTGCCTCTCCACTCCCCTTCAACTCTCTCCCAAGGTCCTCATTAATTGCTCTTCTTATGAAATAGTTGAGTGTGGCTATCAAATTAGACAAAACTCAATTGTAAAATGTTAGATTCTACAATAGTTACTCAAGAAATTAAAATGATTTCTCAAATTTCTGCATACTAATAGTGTTATTTCAGGTATTGGACATATGTGTATTTGATCCAAGTTTCAATATGTTCTTTGTTTTTAATATTATTATGTTTAATGCTTTTTTTAACAATCAGTAAATGTGTAAAAGTGAATATGTAGAAATATCTAAAAGTCTTAAAAGGAATATAAAATGGATAGAATTAAAATTGACTTATCATTCTATCTATAAAAAAATCTTATGCTAACAAAACACCTGGGACTGGTTGAAGACAAAGCAAGACAAAATTAGAAAACATTTTCCTAGAATAATCAATGTAATGTATTCTACAAAGACCATCTTAATTTGAAGATATTGAGTTCTGTGGAAGTTGGAATGCCTGGGATTGAATCCTGTATTGAGCATGATTCAATAGCCTGCTGTGTGATTTCCTTTATTCCTCCTGAAACATGATTTACATTGAACATATAAGTCAAATGATTTCAGATTCACAGTAGCCAATTTCATCTTATGCTCAATAGATGTCTTACATATAAAACACATTTATTATGTCAACGGTAAGTGTAATTTCTGGTCATAAGAAACATACTATAATTGCCTTTATCACTGGGAGACACCTAACTCCATA
This sequence comes from Microtus ochrogaster, assembly GCF_000317375.1. NCBI lineage: Eukaryota > Metazoa > Chordata > Mammalia > Rodentia > Cricetidae > Microtus > Microtus ochrogaster. The sequence continues at coordinate 1,086,791 of NW_004949159.1, forward strand.
CCTCTAGAAATAATAAAAAAATTAATACACACTGATTTTAAAGGAAAATATGTTTTTGCTTCTTGGTTCACATAGGTGCTAAAGTAATACTGTACTTAGGAATGTTATTGTACGTTTATCAAGGATGTATTTTCAAATTTATTTAAATTTTTTATATGAGATTATAAATCAGAACTGCTAAATAGAGGGCTTAGGAGTCTACATTTAACTGGCAACCTAGTTATTTATCATCTATATTAAAATGATAATCCTCTTGCTTGTTGGAGAGCTTATTGCTTGTTTGAAGGAGCTCCATACAGAATGGATACAGAATAATTAAATTGTCCTTAAATATTGATTGCCTTAATGTTAAACCCTAGACACTTGGACCATATATCTTCAGACAGAAAATTGGTTCATATTATAATGACATCAATGATGTAAAACCTAAGGTTATCTTACTCTCCATTCATGGTGTGTTCATAATAAAAATATCAAACATTCAAAATAGATACAATACATCAAATAAAAATATTTAAAGTAAATTTTAGATGAGTTTAAATATAGCACTTTAATCATTACTTTTAATAGCTCTAAAAGCAAAGTAAACTGTATAACTTAAATTTTGTGTAATGATTCCTTTAATTTCTAAATTATAAAGATTATTTTATAAAAGTTTCTTTGAAAACATTTGTTAAAATGGCATAAATAATAGTATAAAATGTACATAACATTCAATACTTTCAAGTAATTTTACTCAAATAAAAAAGTCAGAAAAATAAAAATTTTTGTAAAATCATTTATGTTTTGGCCTTCAGCTACAAAGCACTTTTAATTTCTACATAGTGAAATATACCTATGTCTTAACTAATAAAAGTGATGGGAGCTTCCAACTGTATATAAGACCTGAAAGTTACAGATGTAAATTGCTAAACCAAGGGTAATAGGAAGTAGCCACATTTGAAGTGCTCATTACAATTTCTAGAGATTACTATTGTGTAAATGAGTAATGAAAATTATTTTATTCAATTGAATTCATGAGTCTATTGCATAAAACTTTCCTGGATAGTGCATTTATAATATCTATTTAAGACAATCATTGTCAGTATACATACATACTTATATAAAATTACCATGTGAAATGGATACTTTGTCATGCATGCATATGCAGCTGGCACACAGTTGGTTCTGCCAAAGATAGTGGACTAGCAGTTGAAATAAAACATATAAAAAATGGAACTAAGTTAAAATTACACTAAGTTTAATAGATATTGATTTGTATCAAAGTTATTTTAATTTCACATAATAAGAAATAAACATAATGACCAATTTTTATTATATCCAATCATTATTCTGAGTCAAACTACTTATTAAATTAGAGGCAATTTAGTTTTAATAGAATAATATATTAGCATGGATTTAATGTTTAATAATATTAAGTCTGTTTAATAGTTATGTTGGACAATAACTAATCAAAATTTTAATGAAGCAAATTAAAACCTATATTTCCTCTTAAAAATGCAAAGAAACTGAAATATTAAAAGAATAAAAATTTATATAGAAGTAATTAATGTACTCACATAGTCCCCGCAGAACATTTTGAAGAGAGTGAGCAACCAGTGTAGATCACAAGAATTTCAGAAAAGAAACCAAGTGTAAGTTTGTTCCCTTTGTGGTCAGAATGGCTGATGTTCACTGTACTGCCAAATTTAAATATGTGTACCTGATCAACCCAGTATCTCAGACAAGAAAATTTCAAGGCAAATCTGGAACAGTGTGACTCAAGGCGCAGTATTTATACTTGGCTATCAATCATATGTAAATAGATATGTTACAACAGAGATAGAATTGTTACACAAAATAAATAGAAGCACTAGTCCAGCCCTCTCTTACGTGTTGATTTAAGGAACGTACATTAGCCAAATAATGAAAAAGTGTAACCTTTTGTAAAACCTGATGACTCATGGAAAGGTAACCCAATTAGGGACAAGGTTAATGATTTATTTTCTGATTAATTATTATTAGCACCCAGACTCTCTGAGGTTCTCCAGCCCTAGCTCCATTCTAGGCTGTGATTTTATTAAAACTTTCTTAAGAAAAATATTTTTTAAATGTTATATTAGTCATTTAAAAATTTCATACTATGCATTTTGAACATATTCACAGCTATTATACACTCCTATTACTTACCATTTTATTTCCTTTCCTTCTAACCCAGCTTTGAAATTTATTCTTCATTTTTTTTTTGTTTTCTTCCTTTATCCATTGAGTCCAATTTGTGTTGCCCAACTGCTTGAGAGTAGAGCATGTCCTGGTGAGTGCTTGACCTACTGAAAGTTGTACTATTGAAGAGATGTATCAGATGACAATAACTCTGCAGATAATGGTGAGATTTCCTGTCTACCTTCCATTCTCTATGTGAGAATTTTGTCTGTTTGGAGCTTTTCATGTCCTGCACATGCTGTCACAATAGCTGTGAGTTCATATGTGCCTTGTTGTGTTTGACAAACACTGCTTCTTAAAGTGATCTTCCACATCTGGCTTTTACTGCCTTTCCCCCACTCTTCCATGAAGATCCCTGAACCCTGGGTTGGGGATGTTATATGAATGTCCCATTTATTACTGAGAACTTCAAGGTAGTTTAATTTCTGTCTGTTGACTTGTTGGGAGTCTCTTTGCTAATTGCCATCTAGCAAAATACTTCTCTGATTTGAGTTGAGGGATGTTCTGATCTCTGAGAATCACAATAAATTCTTAGGAGTCATTTTAATACTATGCCCATTTAGCTGAGTAATAGTTATTGTATATCTGGTCTTTGATAAAGCATACTGTATTTAGGAACAAAGTGATTTTCTGGTAATAGAAATATTTCAAGAAATACAGTTGCCATTATTTTTTATCTTTTTTATAAAGTATATTATTTGCATGCTTTATTAAATCAGAAGGAAACAAGTGTTCCAAGTTCTACAAAACAAAGAGTGTGTTAGAAGCTGACTATCTCCATAATTTTTATATGCTATTCTGAAAATAAAAAAAGAAGAAAAAAGAACAATTTTTACTTGAAACTAATTTCTGGTTTTGATTCTAAAGATAATATTTTTAAATAATTTCAGAAAAAAACAGTATCTAATATTTTATCAATAAAATTGAAACAAACTACAAAAGATTAACTTGCCCTCTTATTTAATAGCTGAATATTTCATCTTTCTTCTCTTTGAACATTGATCTCCATATTATTTATTAAAACTTATCAAATATTTCCATCCATTTGCATGCAAAATTCGAGAAGTCATTGTTTTTTACCGCAGCGTAGTACTCTAATGTGTATATATTCCACACTTTCTTCATCCATTCTTCCATTGAAGGACATCTAGGTTGTTTCCAGGTTCTGGCTATTGCAAATAATACTGCTATGAACATAGTTGAACAAATGCTTTTGTCATATAATAGGGCATCTCTTGGACTGAGCTCCCAAGGTCCCAATGAGGAGCAGAAGGAGGGAGAAGATGAGCAAGGAAGTCAGGACCACGAGGGGTGCACCCACCCACTGAGACAGTGGAGCTGATCTATTGGGAGCTCACCAAGGCCAGCTGGACTATGACTGAAAAAGCATGGGATAAAACCAGACTCTCTGAACATGGCGGACAATGAGGGCTGATGAGAAGCCAAGGACAATGGCACGGGGTTGTGATCCTACTTCATGTTCTGGCTTTGTGGGAGCCTAGCCAGTTTGGATGTTCACCTTCCTAGACATGGACGGAGGGGGAAGGACCTTGGACTTTCCTTGGACTGGAGGGAGAGGGGAAGAAGGGTGGGAGGAAGGGGAGGGAAGTGGGAGGCTGGGAGGAGGCTGAAACTTTTTTTTTTCCTTTTCTCAATAAAATAAAAAAATGACAAAAAAACTTATCAAATAATATGCTTATGTATGCTATCAATTTGTGTTAAGAAATTTAAATAATCTTAATTAATTAATTTATATTAATAAACTTACTTAAATTGTGATTGCATTTTGGAGGAATTTACTTTATATACTCATAAATTATATTTCTATTTTCCTTTTCTTTTTATCAAATTTTCAATTTTTATTTTTTTTATAAATTTTTTAATTTATTTTTATATTGATTTATTTTTATTATTATTTAATTGATATTTAATTGATATTTTACACACCAATCCAAATTCCCACTCCCTCCCCTCTTCCTGCTCCCTCCACCTTCACCCCCACTCCATCCCCCGTTCGATCTTGATCTTAGGAGAGAGTAAAGCTTCCCATGGGAAGTCAACAAAGTTTGGCCCATCACATTGAGGCAGGACCAAGACCCTCCCTACTACTTCTAGGCTGAGAAAGGTATCCCTCCAAAGAGAATGGGTTCCAAAAAGCCAGTTCAAGCAGTGGGGGTAAATTCTGGCCCCATTGCCAGTGGCCCCACAGTCTGTCCCAGTCATACAACTGTCACCGACATTCAGAGGGCCTAGTTTGATTCTATGCTGGTTCCCCTGCTGTCAGTCCAGAGTCAGAGAGTTTCATTTAGCTCAGGCAAGCTGTTTCAGTGGGTATCATATTATGGCCTTGACCCCTTTACGCATATTATTGCTGCTCTGTAACATGAGGGCCTGCTTGGTGGGGTTTCTGTCCTGCCCAGTTCCCACAGCTGGTAAGTACCAAAGAAAATCACACAGAGGTCTTCATAAGTTATAAACTGATTGGCCTATTAGCTCAGGCTTTGCATTATCTCTCTCTTTTTTTCTTACTTAGTTTTTATTCATAATCATAAACTTAACTCTGCAATCCAGCTAGACTTGAAGGGGAATGAGGAAAATATGGAACCCAAAGAACTTCAGTGAGAGCAGAGATTACAGGGTACTGCGAGCAGATGAGGCTGGGGTGCTCTCCTGAGCTACAGAAGGAATGGTCTGGTGGGTAAGAAGCCAGCAAGTCAAAAGAATTAGAGTTGTCCACAGTCGGAAATGGTGATCTTCTTGCTGGTCTTGCCATTCCTGGACCCAAAACGCTCCATGGCTTCCACAATGTTCATGCCTTCTTTCACCTTCCCGAAGACCACATGTTTGCCATCCAGCCACTCAGTCTTGGTGGTGCAGATAAAAACCTGGGAACCAAAAACGTTTGTGTTTCGTCCAGCATTTGGCATGGACAAGATGCCAGGACCTGTATGCTTCAGGATGAAGTTCTCACCCTCAAATTTTTCTCCCTAGATGGATCTGCCGCCAGTGCCATTATGGTGTGTGAAGTCACCACCCTGGCACATGAATCCTGGAATAATCCTGTGAAAGGAAGAACCCTTATATCCAAATGCTTTGTCTCCGGTGCTCAGAGCACGAAAGTTTTCTGCTGTCTTTGGAACTTTGTCTGCAAACAGCTCGAAGGAGACGCGGCCCGAGGGCTCGCCATCTGCCAAGATGTCGAAGAACAAGGTGGGGTTGACCATGGTTGCAGCAAGTGGTGAAAGGGGACAGCGGAGTCTGCAAAGTGGCTGTATTATCTCTTATAACTTATATTAAGACATTATTCTTATCTATGTTAGCCACATGCCTAGTACCTTTTTCAGTGAGGCAGATTACATCCTGCTTCTTCGGTGTTTGGACAGGATTGCGGAGGAATGGGCTTCCTCCTTCCTAGAATTCTCCTGTTCTCATTTGCCCACTTCTACTTCCTGTCTGATTGTCCTGCTTATACTTCCGCCTGGCTACTGGCCAATCAGAGTTTATTTAAAACATAATTGACAGATACAGAATTGTTCCATACCACTCCTCCTTTTCTTTGACTGGACTGTGGGAGCTCAGCCCAGTGCTCTGTTGTGGATCTCTGCATCTGCTTCCAACAATTGTTAGATGAAGCTTCCTTGGTGACATTTATGATCGTGGTCAATGTGACTATAGCGTAAGGCCAGTTCAGGCACCCTATCCTCTATTGCTTAGGGTCTTAGCTGGGGTCATTCTTGTGGATTCCTGGGAATTTCTCTAGTGCCAGGTTTCTTGTTAGCCCCGTAATGGCTCCCTTTCCTTTTCTTTCCTTGCTTTCCCTCTCCGTCCTTCCCCATCTCAATCATCCCGTTCCCTCATATTCTCCTTCCCTCTTGCCCCACATTCTACCCTCCTTTCTCCTCCTCTCCATCCTCTCTGTTTCCTCAGGAGATCTTTTATATTTCCTTTTCCCAGAGGATATGACTGTTTCTGTTATGGTTTTCCCTGTTCTCTTGCACCCCGTGGGTTGTGTACTATGGGGTAATTATCCTTGATTTATGTCTAACATCCACTTATGAGTGAGTACCAACCATGTTCATCTTTCTGGGTCTGGATTATCTCACTCAGGATGTTTTTTTTTTTCTTTTAGCTTTTTTCAATTATTTTTCCAGGTTTTCTTTTTTATTGTTTTTATAGAGCTATATATTTTTCTCCTCTTCCTTCCCTGTCTCTCCCCTCCCTTTCTGCCCTCTTCCAAGGTCCCCAGGCTCCATATTTACTCTGGAGATCTTGTGTTTTTCTACTTCCCTTGTAGATTATATCCCTGTTTGTTTCTCTTAGAGATCTCATTGTTGTATAGGTACTCTAGGATTGTGAATTGTATTATTTCTATTATATATACTATCATACCAAAATGTGACTTCTTCCTTGTCAATTTTAATTCCTCTGATCTCTCTTTATTGTCTTATTGCTCTAGCAAGAACTATGTTGAATAGATATGGAGAGAGTGGACAGCCTTGTCTTGTTCCTAATTTTAGTAATATCATTTGAGTTTCTCTCCAATTAATTTGATGTGGGCTGTCAGCTTGCTGTATATTGCTTTGATTACATTTAGATATGTTCCTTTTATCCCTGATCTCTCCTAGACCTTTATCATGAAGGGGTGTTGAATTTTGTTGAATGCTCTTTCAGCATCTAATGAGATGATCATGTTTTTTCTTTCAGTTTATTTATATGATGTATTATTACATTGATATATTTTCATGTGTTGAACTATCCCTGTATCTCTGGGATGAAGCCAACTTGATCATGGTGGATTATTTTTGATGGTTCTTGGATTCAGTTTGCCAGTATTTTGCTGAATATTTTTACATCTGTGTTCATGAGTGAGATTTGTCTGTAATTCTATTTTTTGATTGAGTCATTTTTGTGGTTTTAGAATCAGTTTAACTATAGCATCAAAGAAAAAGTTGGTAGTGTTTTTTTCTGTTTCTATTATGTGGAACACTTTGAGGAATATAGATATTAGATCTTCCGTGAAGTTCTGGTAGAATTCTCCACTGAAATCATCTAGCCCAGGGAGATATATATATATATATATATATATATATATATATATATATATATATATATGGTAGGGGGGGCAAATAAAAGGCTCTCTCATTGTTACTTCTGAAAGATTGCTGCTGAAAACATCTTTGGCAAGCCCAGCCTAAAATGA
>NW_004949159.1:1094292-1115552 GCF_000317375.1 Microtus ochrogaster
TATATATATATGGTAGGGGTATATATATTTGGTTGGGAAGCTTTTGATGACTGTTTCTATTTCCTTGAAGTTTATAGGTTTATTTAAATTGTTCTCTTGGTCTTGATTTAATTTTAGTATGTTGTACCTATCCAGAAAATTGTCCATTTCTCTTATACTTTCCAATTTTGTGGAGTAGAGGTTTTTGTAGCATGACCTAATAATTTTCTGGATTTCCTTGCTGTCTGTTGTTATGTCCCCCTTTTCATTTCTGATTCTTTTGTTTCTCTTTTCTGATAGAAAACTCTTTCAAATGGTTGTACAAACCATCATTCTTCAAACTGAGGTACTTGCTTGTCTCATTCAGTTGGGACTTCCCTCACAACACTAACTTTGCTGTTACCATGAGAAATTAGTATCTTTATAATTTCTGTGACTTAGTCCTGTTCTTTTCTAGGTAAGGGTGGCTATTGGAGGAGGGGGACACTTGTTTATCTCGGCTGCCCAGCTAGCTTAGACCAAAATAATCACACAGAAACTAAAACATTGCTTGGCCCATTAGCTCTTACTTCTTATTGTATAACCCTTACTGATGGGGGAGAGTCTTCTGTTTTGTGTTAATTTCATTGGTTAAATAAAGAGACTGCCTTAGCCTTTTGATAGGACAGCAGCTTAGATAGGCAGAGTAGACAGAACAGAATGCTGGGAGAAAGAAGCCGAGTCAGGCAGTCGCCATGATTCTCCCACCCGACACAGGCGCAGGTTAAGATCTTCCCTGGTAAGCCTGCTCGTGGTGCTACACAGAATATTAGAAATGGGTTAGATCAATATGTAAGAGCTAGCCAATAAGAGGCTAGAACTAATGGACCAGGTAGTGATTAAAAGAATACAGTTTCCATGTAATTACTTTGGGTACAAAGCTAGCCGGGTGGCGGGACACAGCCCGCTGCTCTTCTCTCTATACCTTACATCTTAATTTAACCCATTTCTATTAATCTGTGTTTCTCCATGTGGCAGTGGCTTATCAGTAATGTTTCTGCATGTCTGACTCTCCAGGCTCCCTGGCCGGTTCTTGACTCTGCCCTTTTTTCTTTTTTTTTGAGCATTCCTTCCAGTATTTCCTGCCTAAATAAGTTCTGCTTTATCAACAGGCCAAGGCAGTTTCTTTATTCATTGACCAATAAAATCAACACATAGACAGAAGGTCCTCCCACTCCATTTCACCTTTTCTGATTAAACAAAAAGGGAGGCTTTAACACTAACATTACATATAACAAAACAGGTATCAAACAAGAATTACAATTGAAATATTTATATTTAATTTATCTTTTATCATAAGTAAGAAAAACTGTATCTATTCTTCAACTCCATCAAAGACTCCCAAAGGATATAATATTGCCTAAGAAAACAGAAAGGGCATTGTAAGAAACTTGTAAAACTCTAGACTGACAGAGACATCTTGCTGCCTGGACAGTCACCCAATTTCCTTTTGTACTGTTGGGGCATCCATCTTCAGCCTACAGGCTCATAATATCCAGCAGACTTTTCAATGAAGCAAGACACTTCGAAGACATTTTTGCCTATATTGGCAGTTTGTCAGTCACTTTTTGTCCTGCAGAATGTCTGGTAGACTCTTTCATGAAGTAAGAACCCCAAAGAATCATCTGATCTTTAAGTAAGTTCCTCAATCATTTCTCTGTGGATCCTGCATTTCCAGTTCATCTAACAAACTCCATAAGGTGCCTCTTCAATGCCCATCTTCCTCGTGAAGTAGATTGGTGTTGCCAGGAGCAGATGTGTCTCACTGTCATGAAAAGTCTTAAGTTTTTAAAGCATTTTAAATGCCATATTCTATAGTCTTTGAAAGGTTTGAAGAATGCCTATTCATCTGAAATATATCTCTATACATCTATAAAATCTAACATGACTACAAGCTTGACTATTATAGATGATTATCTATTAACATATATTTCTTAATTATACATTATGTTTTTTAAATGAACTACACAATCACAATACCTTAATCAAGAACAGAAATATACATATAACAAAATTGACCTTAAATTTGTATCAATAAACCAAGATTCATACCAATATAAATCTCTATAGCATATCCCCCTTTAAATGTAAACAACCAATTAGAAACAATATTTGGGAATATGGGGATAGTTCTGTCCATACTACTTCCTGCTGTTTGAGGGAATGGTTAGTTATGTCTTTTATCCTGCGTGCTTTGTTCATCTTAGTTGGCAGTTGGGTGAGGTATTTTCTTTGTGGGGGTGGGGTGTTTACAGCAACCTTTCAGGGGGTCTTTTCCCATGAAACCATATTGGTCTGAAAGCAATCCACAGGTTCTCATCTTCTGTGGAAACAAAAGAAGAACCTCTTTTCCAAAGCAACATATCCTTAAAACCAAATTTGGAAGTCATTATATCTTTAAAATATACATGCTGGTTTAGCTTAGCAGCCAATACAATAAAATGTTAGCTCTTTTACAGACAAAATATTCAAAGATAACACAATAATATATATAATCTAGCTTCTTTGTGTATTTTCCATTTTTATGTGGTTTATTTTTATTTACTGCTTTTAATCTATGACTATCTTTACTCTCACCCTTTAAAGACCCTTTTCATTATAGAATTAACTTTATTTTATGACTCTCTACATTTTTTCTTCTCTCTTCCAAACCTATGTACATTTATCCAACACTATGACTCATCTGGATTTGTCTTTATTGCATATCTATAATTTTTAACTGTCCAGGAGAACTTTCCAAAATGCTGAGCACTTTTTAAAACTCAAGTAGTAGGGTATATATGGTACTTTCTTCTTGCCCTCTCGCTCTAAAACTCAAGCTGTACCATTATTATAATATATATGGTATGCCTGCTTGCCTTACACAGTCCAGCATGGTGGAGCTGTTTACTGCGGCTGAGAACCAAGCCTGCAACCCCATTTTCAGGCACATAGCCAGTTCATGTTGCCATTGAGTAAGCTGCAGCAGTCTGTTCACAAACCCCATTCAAATATGTGGTCTCCCAAAAGAGCCAGTGGTCATGGTGGCAGCACATCCCAGAAAGTCTACATTTCAAAATGGCATGACTCTTTTTATGCTGCTACTGTTGAGTCAGGAAAACCTCTCTTAAAGAAGCTGTGCCATGCCACCAGCAAACAGCAAGAACCTGTGTTAAACTCTGTAATTTTGTGTCTTGGATTCTTTTTCAAACTCTCTCAGGTTTTAAGTGGATTTAGCTGGCCACGTGGGTGCCAATTTGTTGGGAGAGAGCTTCTTGTTCGTCCCAGCCACCCAAAACTGAAATAACCACACAGAAACTATATTAATTAAAACACTGTTTGGCCCATTAGCTCTAGCTTCTTATTGGCTAACTCCTCTATTAATTTAACCCATTTCTATGAATATGTATATCACCACGTGACAGTGGCTTACCAGCAAAGATTCAGCATGTCTGACTCTGGTGGCTCCATGACATCTCTCTGACTCTGCTCTTCTTTTTCCCAACATTCAGTCCAGTTGTCCCTGCCTACCTAAGTTCTGTCCTGTCAACAGGCAAAGGCAGTTTCTTTATTCACTAATGGCATTCATAGCATATAGAGGCGACTCCCACATCAAGTGACAATGTACAATCCTTGATACAAATTCTCCCTCAGTACCACAGCTTCTTAGGTTTACTATGACCTTATTTTCTTTATCTTCTCCTTCCTCTTTACTATAAATTCCACTTAAATTCCATTTCTATATCTACCTTATTCTGTTTTCTTTAGTATTTTCACTAATAGAAATTATACTCCTTTGTAAACTTTGATTCTTTGTGGATTTCACATCCTACATTCTGATCCCGTGTATGTCCCTGTCACCTCAAATCTGCTTTCCAGCCTTCTCTGCCCCCAACCAAATGCTGAGCACAAACAAAGAAAACAAAACAAGAAAAGAAAAGAAAGAAGACTCTTGTTGTGGAAGCTCTCATGTGGCCAGTTGAGACACACAGCTTAGCCTTTAGTCCATTCATCTTTACTTGCAAGTGTTCATTGACACAAGTCATTGATCTGGCTCTAGGCCTCTAGTTTCTGCCTCACCACTGATAATGGGCTCTTACTGGGAATTCTCTTAGGCATACTGTAATTTTCTTTTGTCATGGAGACCCTGTTGTTTTGGATATGTAGTTTTGTTATTTTTAATGTGTATCTACCACTAAAATAAAATATAAAAGAGCAGAAAACTTATTGGTCCTATTTACAACTATAATCAAAACAGTATTACATTGTTTTAATAAGCATTCAGTAACTAGCTTTCTTTTTGTTTGAACTTGAAGATGGAGGTAGGACCACTAACCAGGTTGTAACTTTATTAATCTTCTACTGGTGAGCATATTTTCTTGTAGTACTCTTGACCTTTGATAAGCATAGCAGTGTACTTGTGAGCTTATGGGCCAATGCTAGGTCACCACAATCTATTAATTCTTTCTTTAAAGAACTTTAAAATGTTAATATTATCATCTTAGCCTGGTAATCACCTTAATTTCAGTATTTCTATATTTCTAGTTCTTTCAGAAACAAAATGGCAAAGATTATCTTTTCTGATTTGTTCTGTCACTTATAATAATATATTTTATTTCATATAGCAAAATGTGTCACTATTATTTTTTATCAACTGGCAAAAAATAATTGGTGCCAAATGTCAAGCAGTTTGTCAGCTAATTCTATATATAAGACATAGTAGATATCTACAGTTTAAGCAAATGAACCAAATATGTTTTTAAAATATACATTCATGAAATTTGTACATAGTGTGATATTCTAAAGTTCATTTGTGACTCATTCTCGTAAATTTACATTGACGATTTTCACTTTAACCAGTTTTAATTATTGCCCAAATCATATTTTTAAATACTTGAAGATGAAATTTAATTAAAAGTCAAAGAAAAAGGTACTAGTACAAAATTATTGTCAGCACTTTGAAAATTAACTTTTTGCATATTCATCATGTATATTAATTCAAAACAAAGTTTACAGCCCTAAAAATTTACGACAGTATTTTTTTCTCTTTCATAGATATCAGAAGTCAGAGTATTGTTACCAAAGGCTAAGAAATACTTGTGTTAAATTGTTCAGTTGAATTTTACTAATATTGAGATATGCTATTTTTAAAATCAAAGCATATTACAAAGCAGCATCAAATGTTTCTTTGTCTTATTTCCTTTAGGATTTATGCATGCTTTTGTTTTTATTTTGCAACAAGGTATATCTTATGACTCATTTGTCTTGGGGTCAATCATCTAGTCATAGGGAAGAATATGTTCTCAGGGCTCTAATATGGACAAATCTCACATTTGTCAGAGTTTCCCTGTAATCAGATGAAATAACTCCTCTTATAATATGAAAATAATCTGTTTTCAATATTTACATACTATAACTTTTCATTAAGCATATTTTAAAATACAATTCAAAGCTTGATTATGATGTATGTCTGTAAGTTAATAATAAATGGAATAAAATTTATATTTCTAAGTATGTATTATCTTTTGCATTCAAAGATCTTATGTGAGCTTCTGCAATGATACTGTGGTGTCAGTGATAAATGACACTATTTTAAGCAATGAACATCCTGGTCCTGATCTAAATATCTTGAGTAACTTCATTTATTCCCCTAAACAACCATGAAGCAGGCCTATTTATTATCCTAATATACAAAAATATTTCACGACATGGGAATTCCAAGAAATAACTGCTGCACCAAATAAAGTTGCATCAGGCTGTTTATTTACTAAGTTTTGGGATTATAATTGTATTTCCCTTCTTTTCTCTCTCTCCAAATCCTCCTATATACCAACCACTACCACTATGATTCGAATTTATATCCTCTATTTTGCTAGCTATTATTGCATGTATATATGTATTTTTACATACACATATATTCCTAAATGTAACCTGTTTAGTCTTTATGGTGTTACTTTTATGCACTTTTTCAGAATGTGAGTCTTTTTTATGTTTTAGATTTTTAAAAAATATCAATCCCTGTTCCCACTTCCTCCCCTCCTCCCATTCCCTCCACACACCCTCCCACCCAACCCCTATCCAGTCCTCAAAGAATGTAAGGCTATTGCTTTGTGGAAGGTCCAAGACCCTCCCTACTATATCTAGGCTGAGTGAAAGGACTAAGAATATGAGCAAAGTTGTCAAGACCATGATGTGTTCACCCACTGAATCAATATACCTGAGCTAATGGGAGCTCACCAACTCCAGCTGGACTGGGAAGGGACAAGCATAGGACCAAACTAATCCCTTTGAATGTGGTTGACAGTTGTATGGCTGGGGCAGATGGAGGGGCCACTGGCAGTGGCACCAGTAATTATCCCTACTGCATGTACTGGCTTTTGGGGATTCTATTCTCTTTGGATGTATACCTTGCTCAGCTATGATCCTGAATTCAAATTTAAAGACAAAAAGTAGATTCTTGAAGCAGCAAGGGAAAAGATATAATATACCAGCGTTTTGAAATTTACATGAGAGCAGGCTCCTCAGCAGAAATATTCCAGACCAGAAGGGAGTGGGATGAAATGTTTGTCATAGTACTGCTGTACAGAAACTGCCAATAGAGATATTGCTTGCAGCAAAGCTATACTTTAGAAATGAAAAGAAGACAATCTCACACAAACAAAAGCTGAGAGATCCCATTTCCTACCAGAAATACTAAAGAGAGATCTTTAAAATGAAAGCCAGGCTGGCAAGAACGAAACATTAGAATATAAAGCAACTACAGATGAATTTAGAATCTAATATTATAAACATGGTATGTTTAATATGAATACTAATTAAAATAACTGCATTCATTTAAGATGGGAAATATGAGGAGATTTAAAATGGAACCTCAAAATTTCATTTTATGGAGGAATGAATTATACATGAAGTTTTGAATGTGTCTGTTTTCTTTATTCTTTATTTCTGTTAATTGCTGTCTTCTCAAAATAGTTTATTTTAATCAACTTCTTTTGTAAGCCTGATGGTTACCACAATATATATATATATATATATATATATATATATATATATATATATATTATTTATAAAACAATAAGTTAGTATCAAAATATACAACTGGAGAAAGCCAATTAAGCGCAGAGGAGGACTTTAAGACAAGGAAAAGTAAAAAGAAACAGCAATGAAAGCAAAGAAAGTAGCAAATTAGGAGCAATAAAACTTTAACTATCAATAACTACCTTAATGGAAATACTTTTCATTATGTAATGAAAAGTCAAGAATGAATGGGACATTCTGCTAACAATACCCCCAGCTCAACTATTTGCAGACCCATAGGCCAGACAAGAAGAGGTAGAAAAGGATATTTCCATGCAAATGGAATCCAGACAAGGAAATAACAGGCATACACATATGAACAAAAAGAACAACAACTAATAAATCAGAGACAAGAAATGGAACTCACACCTGATGTAACAAAAGGTCAAAATGATTTTTGGAATAATTACCTTCTAACAAACTTAGGAACTGAGGTAGAATCAGTGAAAAAGAGTTTTCATAAAAGAAAGGCTGGGATCTTGTAGCTTTCTCAGTTTTAGTAAACATTTAAAGAACATCAAAGAGCAATCCTGAAATTATTTTACTATAGTAAAAGGAGCGGCGAATTGTGTCCCACCGCCTGACTGGCTTAACACCCGGGCTGGTGGGCTTCTTGTTTTCTTGGCCACCCAGCTAGTTTATGCCCTAAATAATCATATGGAGAGCTGTATTAATTAAATTGCTGCCTGGCCCATTAGCTCTAGCCTCTTATTGGCTAACTCTCACATCTTGATTCAACCCATTTCTAATGAACTGTCTGTCAGTATGAGGCCGTGGCTTACTGGGAAAGATTCAGCGTGTCTGACCTGGCAGCTTCATGGTGGGTGGCTCTCTCAGCCTGCCTTCTTCCTCCCAAAAATCTGTTTCGTCTCTGCCTCCCAGGCACAAAGGTCAATCTACCACTGCCAAGTTGGATGTGGTGGTACACACCTTTAATCCCAAAATTTGGGAGGGAGAGGTAGATTGACCTCTGGGATTTGAAGGCACAGAGGTAGATTGACCTCTGTTACTTCAAGGCGTGGTAGCACACACCTTTAATCCCAAAGCCTGGGAGGCAGAGACAGAACAGAATTCTGGGAGGAAGAAGGAAGCTCTTCTCCCATTCCTGCCCAGATCACAGAAGAAGCAAGATGTAACCTGCCTGGCTGGGAAAGGTACCGAGCTATGTGGCCAACATAGTTAAGGATAATGGGGTAATGTATGTCAAAGGAGCTAATACGAAGCCTGAGCCAATGGGCCAATTAGTTTATAACCAATGTAGACCTGTGTGTGATTTTCTTTGGGACTTTTTGGCTGTAGGGTACCGGGCAGGACAGAAACCCCAACAAGCCGGCCCTCATGTTATATTTTAGAAAATTTCAGAGGAAAAATATTTCAAAATAACATTACCTGGATACTGAAACCAAAGACAGAATGGAAAGAAGCTACCAGCCAATATCCTCATGATCATAAACACAATTTTTTAACAGAATAATATGAAATGGAATCCAACAGAACTTAAAATGATCACTTTACATGACCAATTGGGGTTATATTATAAAAGCAAAGATGGGTTCATGTGAGTAAGCTAATAAACTTGATTTGTCACTTCAACAAACTGAATGACTGCAGTCAAATAACACTAGAATTAAATAAGAATACATCCTAATTATTGTGATTTTTTATGGATGAATCATTGGAACAGTAAATACATAAAGAGCAGCAGTGACACATTGCGCTGTAGACCAAATGTATGCAGCAGACGTTCACAGAGCACTTCATCCAACAGTCTTGAAAAATCCACATTACTCTTAGAAGCAAGTGGACTATTCTCCAGCCCAGAGAACCTATTAAATCACAACAATCTTTAAGAAATAAATATAGGACATTTGATATGCTATGACAGTTCCAAATTTAATTCAGAAAACCTTTATCTACCTAATGAAGCTATTTATAAAGCCTAAAATTCTCTTTGCATAGGATGGGGAAAGATGAAATACTTCCTTCTAAGATTTAACATAACATTGTACAATGTTATCACATTTATTAATGGTACTGGAAATCTTTGGTAGTATATCTAAATACCTAGAGCCAACTGATTTCCATGAATATGTTACAAGTGCACATTGGAGAAAGAGGAGTAATTTCAGTGAATATCTCCTGGTGAACTGGGTATCCAGATGCAAAAGAATAAAACTAAACCAATGTCTCTCACCACTCACAAGAATCAACTTAAAATGACACAGTGTTGTGCTGTGTGTTCCATTATGAAGTTATATAGAAGAAAACAGGGGAACCATGCCAGGACATTAGAGTGGAAAAAGATGTTTTTGACCCAGGACCAAAGCATAAAAAGTAAAAAAAAAAATAGACCAAGGGGATTTCATCAGACTTAAAAGCTTATAATCATCAAAGGAGACAGTCAGTGGAATGAACAGAGATGAAAATGGGACTAGATGTTGTAAACTATTTCTAACATTGACTTAATATTTAGAATACAAAAGACACTAAAACATTCAATATTCTGCCCTATATTCTGGTTTTAAAGTGGGCACTAGACCTATATTGACATTTCTGAAACGTCATAGAAATAGTCAATAAGCCCATGAAAAAGTGTTCAGCATCATTAACCATCAGGGTCAGTGCCCAAGATCACTAACCATTACAATGAAAGAACAGAAAATACCATGTTACTCTGGTTATAATTGCCAATGCCCAAAAGGCAGGTTGGTTTTGGTGAGGCTCTGGAGAAGAAGGTAGAGACAAAAATTAATTTATAAATAGTCTGTTGCATTTGAGAAAATTAAAAGTAGAGCCATGCTAAGGCCCAGTTATCCTGTTATTGGAGATATATCTAAAGATAGTATGTGGCATTCTGAAAATTAAAAATAGAATCAGTCCACAGTCCAGCTACCCTATTATTAGAGCTATACCTAAAGACTATGTGACTAGATAGGTACTCGACAAGAGACTGGTACTACCAATACTATTGTGTTAACTGGACATAGAACAGATAATGACTTTTATAGCATACCTCTCAAGCCTCATCCGTGAAGGTTCTTGCAGTAGATGGCAGTTAACAAAGAGATTCTCAGCTGGCCAGCTTTAAGAAACTAAGAGACTATGTAATACTCAGTCATATATTGGACATAAATATCAAATACCTTTCCCCAAGGTCAGGAAACAGTGTGAAGAAGGGTTGGTGATGAATTTCAGAAAGCTTTTCCAGACCTAGCATGTCAGTTCCCTGCACAAGCTCACACAATTCCGACAGTGTCACAAGAAAGCTCAAGGCAAACAAAATCTCACCTCTAGCTGAAGAGACATTGGCATTTCATAGCCGCTAGCAAGGGGGAAGATTTCTTAATTGACCCCACGCAGGCTGAATATACTCCATGACATCTTCCACTTCAAGAATAGTTTGTCCTTACAAACTGGACTTGGTGGACCAGTCAGATGGGGGAAGAAAATTTCAAAGTTGGTTATATTGGGAGGTAAGTCTTAGCAGGGTGGATATTTGTAGGGTGTGTAGTGTGAATATAATCCAAATACATTCTATGAAATTCTAAAAAAATAATTAAAAGGGCATTAAAAAGAGAAGTGGATGATTTACAGTGGGCAAGATATGAAAACAAAAAAGGAATCTAGTAAGGCATGAAGGGATTAAAAAAAGACAGTACATATGAAAAATAAAGTTCTGACAGTTGAGACTACACTAACGCCATAGATGCTATGTTAAGTGATAAGCCAGTGCACAAAGACATGTACCACATGATCTTACATACACATGACAATTAAATCGATCAGGTCCAGGTTTATAGATGTCTGTAATAGAAGCAGTTTCAACAAAAATTCAAGTAACAGTAGCAAACCAGTGTTTTCATTAGTTTTTGCTAATTTCAGATATATACTATGTAGTTTTATCGCATATCCCTCTCTGACACCTCCCTCTAGTGCTAAGCTCCTTCTCCACTAAACCCACTCCTACATATCAGTGGCAGCATGGTGAATAAAATGACACCCAGCAAGCATTAATTGCTAACGGGTCCCTCAGGGAGCAACATTTTGGCCCAATCTTGTGCAGGTGGCCAAGCTGCCTGTGTGGTCACGATTGCTATTTTTATTAGGACCAGTGTTTCATGGCTCTCCTCCTGGTCTCCTACTTTATATTATATTATTTATATTATTTATTATTATATTATTTCTATCTGCTCTTCGGAGATGTCCACTGGGCCTTGGAGGGTGGTGTGACATTAATATCCCATGTAGAACAGTGTCTATTGTCAAATTGTGCTTTCTTTAATTCTTCAAATATTACTTCCCAGTTGAAAATACCTGCAGTTACCTCTGGGTGTCAGTAATGGACTTTTGTCAAATGCTTCAGATCACCGCGCTGGAGTTTATGAGACAGTATCAAATTTACTTGAGCGTTGAGTGTGTGAGTGGTAGAGAGATAAACACAGGGACAGCCAGTTCACAAAACCTGCCATTCTGATTTGTTTCTTTGAAACATTAAGAAAGGAAATTGTTTTCTTTTTTTCTCTGTTTCACTACATTCCACTAAAATTCAGGGTATCTTTGCTCTTGTTTCCCCTGGGTACTTTTGAGTAGAGGCTAGTACATGTCCCATATGTTCTGTGTGACTGATTTTGATAAAAATCAAAAACTGCTTTACTTTTGGTTGTCGAAGGATCTATCTAAGAATTTTATCTTTTTTTTTCTATGTTTGGCACTTCAGCTAGATTAACCATTCTGTGGGATAATATGATTAATAACCATTTATAATTTAGTTCTGACTTTGTGTTCAGATCAGTCTATAAATATTATCTCATTAATGCAATGAGTAGCGGTTTTTACCATTGCATCAGGATTTGACACATCTCATCTGGCACAACAAAAAGCAGGGAATGTAGGAAATGGGTCTGCTTTCATCCATTTCAGGTGAATGCAAATTTACTTTTAATTTCTTCATAAGGAGAGATGAAAAGAAAGGCATTAGCCAAATTGGTTACAGAATATTAGGGTCTTTTTGCTTCTTCACAGCTTGAGTAGTTAATACAATAAGCGTCCTGCTTGTCGCATGGTGTTATTTATTAATATCTCCACAGCGTAAAGTCAGTCTCGAGGATTCATCAGCTTTGCTCACAGGTCATTAAGCAAGGGGTTTGTGAATACTGATATACCCACATCTAAAAGATGGCTAATTGAACCCAAAGTTCTTTACGCAGCTCAGGAATTCAACCCTAACCCCTTCTGTACTGTTCTTTAATTGTTTTAAATTAGCTACTTGAGTGAACTTACATAATTCTAAACCTGCCCATTTGCCATGCTCCATTAAAGGATGATGAAGAACAGATACGCAGGGTATGCATTGCTTTTCTCAATCGTTTTTGGTAAGTTTCGTCTCTCGAAGCTAAGAGTCCTATACCCATAGTCCATTCCAGCAGGGCGAGAACAACTGTGTACAATTTTGCTAATAAAGCCCCTCTACCTGATGCTTTATGCAGCTGTTCATCCACTTTAACTAGGTTGCCTGCCATCATTTACTGAATAGTCTGGGATCATATGATTTTGGGGCTAGAGTCCACCATTCTGACTATGGTTTCTTCACACTCTTGTGTCATACTACCTAAAATAGAGTAAGCAGCCTAGGACCTTGTGCTGGGAAATGAACCTGGTGACCAAGGCCCTTTGTCAGTCAGAGATTCACATTCCTCACTTCGTAATAAATCATTACAATTGGTTCCAACTTTGATAGAATTGTAAATTCTTTTCTCTACAATAGTGACATTTTAAAGAGTTTATTAAGGCTAGGCAGGTTCAGAAGCTCTACCACAGTTCTCAACAGGTTAGTGAAGTGGCAAGGCAGATAGGCGACCCAATTTTCATGTGGTGACTCATGGCAGTTTGTATCCCATCTATCTCTTCTTTGTAAGTGCTATTAAAACCACCTTCTGAAAAGTTACATTAAGTTATACTTTTCTGATTTTCCCAACTTTTAAATACCATTTTCTGTAACACCCGATTTGTGTTACACCCTCGGTACAGTTCGCGCGCCACTATACTATACGTACCCTAGTCAGGCAAGGGCCTGGAGATTGAAAGAACACACAAAGAGACTTGGGTCATTTGAAAGGAGATCAGCTGAATGCTGTTTATTCAACCTTGGGGAAATCCTTATATACCTAGATGCTGCACAAGGATTTCCACCCAGGCAGGTGGGATATTACCATGCCAAAGATGGAGTCAATAATGCCCTACAGCTAATCACCAGGCAGGGCAGGGGGAGCACAGGAACAAACAGAATGCTTTAGTTAACTGGCTGAGTAGAAACTGTCCTCAAGATGCACCCCAGGAACAAGGGTAGACCTGGGCCCTACAATTTTCCTCTCTTTTAGGTAATTCAAACAATTTATCATCGTGATGTATGATTTTCAGTAGACAATCAGGGCTGTGTCCTAGTAGTTTCCTGTACCAGTGACTGCCACTGCAGAAAATTCATGGACAGAGTCTGATAACGGACAGATTAATATCTACCATGTGTTGAGTGTAAGTGTGAAGTCAAGTAGATCTTTAGAATTACTGCAATTTATAAAATCTCATTTTTGCTCTATATTTAGCTATTAAGTAACCCATTTAAGAGAAAGGACAAATTTAGACGATTCTCCACCTTAAAGATAGGTTGTTCATATCTTTATACCTTTATAGAACTTATCAGATTTGTTCACATCTCTGAAAAAGCTGCACTCAGTGAGAGTCCCAAGAGAGCACTAATGGAGTTACCTCTTTGACCAAATCAGACCTGAGGGAAATGGTGAATTGGTTGCCCATGTACAGCATTGATTTCTGTAGGGATTTGGAAATGAGTTTGTGGTGGTTTACAAGCAAGGTGATCCATTTCTCAGTATCCTTGTATTTCAGTAATTCATTAATCCTGTCTTGGTGATGCTGCACTGAGTGACCCTTCATCGTACATTGTCCTCTGAAAAGAAGAGTTTGTCTGCTGAACATCCTGAGCAACACTAGTATATGGATATAAACTTTACCATTTAGAAGGAAGTTTGGCAGCATATCCATTTACCTAAAGAATTGTAGTAGATTTGGTGCTAGGGCCTATGACCTCTGTAGCTATAGAGTTTTTGACATGGTAAGCCAGGTATGTATTCTCTAGTTGGAGCTGGCCTCAAATCAAATCAGAAAGTAGTTGATTGCCCCCAATACAGGCACTATGGCATCAGCTGGGTATATCTTGCCTGACAAGTTGTTACTGCCATTTATTTCCTAGAAGAGAAAGGCTCCAGGAATTTCATTTGTAATCACTTTAACTTCCTGCACAAGCTGTGTGTTAACCTCTCTGAAACCCCTGGTTCTCATTTCCTCCCAACATTGCTGATGACCTAATGGATTTGTGCCACTTTGTGCCAGAGAGGGACAAGAAGTCATTCTGGTAATGATTGTTGCTTCTCTTCTCTTTGTCTTCAATTGTCCCTGTGAAGACTTCACTGTTGCAAAAATGATCATTTACTGTGCTGATGGCACAGATTTTTATGATGGAAAGAAATTAAGACTTGTGTGCTAAAACATGATATTTATTAGGCCTCTCTAAAGTTCTAATTGTGGCTCTTTTATTTCTAAACATCTAATAAATTAAGAATATGTAGACATATTCTAGGAGTTAGCCATCAGAATTTTAAATAGCACATTGTCTGTGATAGGGTTTTTGTTACTATGAAGAGACACTGACCACGGCAATTCTTATTAAGAAAACATTTAATTGGGGTGGCTCACTTACAGTTTTAGAGGTTCAATCCATTTTCGGTATGCCGGCAGACATGGTGCTAGAGTAACTGAGAATCTCTATCTTTCAGGCAAGGGGAAGTCCACTGACTGTCACACTGGGGGAAGCTTGAGTAAAAGAAACCACAAAGACTGCTCCCAAAGTGGCACACGTCCTCCAACAAGACCACACCTCCCCATAGTGCCACTCCCTTTGGGAGCCATTTTTTTTTTTCAAACCACCACACACATTATAAATGATAGTGCTAATGTCCATGTTACCTTGCTTTATCCAAGAGTGTGGTCTTTCGGTTGGCCCTAGAAATGAATAATGGAGAAAGTTTGTCCCAAGGGTAAACAGAGTCTTCTCTGATGCTCAGAGCTTTATATAGTTCTTAGTGGGGAGAGCAGAGGTTTGAATGCAAAGGTCCTACGTTCAGCCTGCTTGGGGCCCAGGTCTCTGCAAGCCTCTCTGTAAAACCTGCAGTCACTTTCAGAGACTTATAATCTTCACAACACCAAAATCCCTGAATTGTCAGATTTCTTTTGCACAAACACCACCTGGTGCTTGCTCACAGTCATTTATTTTCTACAGTACCGTTTCCTTATGAAATGAACTAGTGCCACTTAGTTATACCAAAGGAAATAATCTATCACTTGAATTGCCTGTAAATACCTATTAGCAAGATTTATAGTGAACAAGAGCTACAACTTAATCTTCTTTAGATGCCAAAGTAGTGCAGTGTCTAGGCTATTATAAGTTACTCATGTTTTTGTAATTAATTGAAATATAAACAAAGTCTACTACCTTATCTTTCCACTTTCTATTATGAACACCTTTGAGAGCTGCAGTATGTTTTCACTGATCGGGGATAAACAAAGAAGGCACACAAACAATTTAGGCCCTGGGGTGTGTGCTATTCTCAGCATTCATGTGAAATGGTTCCTTTTGGAGGGTGGAGCTAGTTGTTAATAGGATCCGGTGAGAATGCTTCGCTGCGTGGGTGGGCTCTATGATGGAAAGGTATTTCTGGCTTTCAGCTATCGAGTATGTCATTCCAGAATTTTGTACAGAGTGAAAAATGTAAGGCAAGTATATATTCTTCCTATGTGGTATAATGGTGCCAGTATTCCTCAAAAAAGATTATTTTCTCATGCACTCAGTACAATGACACAAAGATGGATGCATATAGTTATGATTAGTCATTACAATAAAGATTTTCCAAATATAAAGGAGTTTCATTTTGGTGGAATGATCTTTTACATTTTTAAAACAAAGTCTTTCCGTGTCCAGACATTATGCAATTTTAAAATGATAAAATACACACATTGCAATGACATTGCTTTTCTGAAAATTTCCTAATGATTTCTAGCTTTAAAAATGTTTCTTAAGAGAATGTACAAAACATTTAGTAACCAAGCAAAAACAAATAAATAATATATTTTTTTCTGGTCCAATATATTTTCCTAAATTTTGACTTAAATTTTGCTAAGATATGTATCATAGGCATACAAACCACTAACAAGTAATTATCACCCTAGTAATTGTCATTTCGTTGCCTATTTGAAACAAAAGCAAACATCCTTAGGTCTGTACGTCATCCTCTTAGGTCCTTGAGTTCTATATAATACTGATTTCTTATGGACAGTAAATAACTTTTTACTAGCAAGCGATTGGGTAAAACACAACTCCTGTAGTTAGCTGCATGTACAATTTCATAGGACAGGAAGGAGCAGTATGAGCAAGAGAAATCATGTGAATCTATTAAATGATCTTCCTTCACTTTTCTTTGCATTCAGATATTTGGTGTTTACTGCTGCTGTCAAACCACAGGTCTTAAGATACAATCTGCTCGTGGGGGGGGCCTGGGCGGTTTGGATGCTCAACTTACTAAACCTGGATGGAGGTGGGCGGTCCTTGGACTTCCCACAGGTCAGGGATCCCTGATGGCTCTTCAGGCTGATGAGGGAGAGGGACTTAATCGGGGGAGGGGGAGGGAAATGGGAGACAGTGGCGGGGAGGAGGCAGAAATCCTCAATAAATAAATAAATTAAAAAAAAAAGATACAATCTGCTCCTTCTTCAGAGACGATGCAGTATGTTCAAATAGCACTGGCTTCCAAGACAAAGAGATTCGGGTTTTTGTTGATCTCTACAGACAATTATTTGGCTTAGAGAAGCTTCTTCTACCTAGTTGGTTGGGTTTCTGCTAATGAACAAAGGGATTTATGTAGAGGAAAATTTCTGTTCTGCCTGACCTTACAGCTGTTCAGTCCCAAAGAAACACATAAAGGCTTATATTTAATTATAGACTGTTTGGCCTGTTATCTAAGGCTTATATTAACTAGTTCTTACAACTTAAATAACCCATAATTCTTGTCTGTTTAGCATTTTGGCATGGTACCTTTTCTCAGTGAGGCATTCTCATCTTATTTCCTCTGCAACTGACTGGTGACTGACACTCTGCCTTTCCTCTTCCCAGAATTCTCTTAGATGTTTACACAGCCTATACTTCCTCCCTGGCTTCTGTCCAATCAGCATTTTATTAAACCAATAGGAGTAACAAATCTCTACAGTGTACAAGCATTATCCTACAGCAGGACTAGTACTGTGTGGCAGGTGCAAAAAGTATTAAGAGTACAGACGAGTTATAAATCAGAGGAAGAATTACTTACCATCATCTATAAGAAGACAAACTAATACCAAAATTTCTGATAAAACTTCATCTTAAAGTATAATATTTTGTCATAAAACACTTGTAGTTTCAATTCTCACCAATTTAATAGTAAATGATTTTCCTAAGTCAGCAAGCATGTACAATCAGGTGTTGGGAAAGCAGAAGTCTTTCGTTCTCAAACTTAACACACATTTGCATAGCAAGTAGTACTTATCCAATCAGACTGTTAGATACTTCCTAAAAAATTAGTAATCTGATACTTTAGTTCTGACTGGGGTGGAGATTTGTTTGCATCTTTTTCAGGTCCATCCTTCAATAAACACCCAGTCTAGTTTCTAATATCCTTACCATAAATATCCTTCACATGAATGTGCTTATTCTTCCAACATTATTCACAAACAACTGGGCGAGAAACACTTAAAATTTTTGTGAAAGATTGACACAGATAAAATAAAAAGCATTCTACAATTGCCAGTTGACACCTACTAAACATTATTAAGGCTTGAGTGCTAAGCCAGCTATTAAAAAGGCTAAGACTCACAACCAAAAATAAACATTTTTAAAACAGTGACTTAAACAATCATTTTACATAGTATATTTAGTTAGTATAAAAAAGGGAAGAAAAAATCTTTTGCTACAGCAGAGATATAAATCTAGCATTTATAAATTAATATTTAAGACTATGCAAGCATAACTGCATGCAAAAATAGCTCTCTGGTAAATTGTTATGGGTTTTTCTTTTTCTTTTTTTTTGGTTTTTCGAGACAGGGTTTCTCTGTGGTTTTGGAGCCTGTCCTGGAACTAGCTCTTGTAGACCAGGCTGGTCTCGAACTCACAGAGATCCGCCTGCCTCTGCCTCCCGAGTGCTGGGATTAAAGGCGTACGCCACCACCGCCCGGCCTGTTATGTGTGTTTTTAAAGTTCAAAAAATCAGAAAACAATGAAGTTACAATACAGAGATTCTTTGAAGGTGTCCTATATGACATTAATTTGGGTTTTTAAGTTTTATATGTGGTTTATGTGAAAGGCAAATGGCTGCATGAACCTTGATTCAACACTGGATAGACTGACTTTTTTTAAAAATACAGTCTCACAATATTGGAAAGAATAATTTTCTAACTAGCAATATCAGGAAGTTGTAGACTATAAGTACTCTATAATCATTTGCTTTCAAAGCTAGACAAGGAGACAATCAATCCTAATTAATAGTGTTGCAAGATAACTTTAATGGTAATGTACAAAGGCCATGGGGGAAATATCTGACCCCAGCATTATAATTCTATAGATGTTTAACTTCATATCCTGTGCCCCATGTAGGTAGCTGACTGAATAAGCTGAAAGAGCAAAATGCCCTCCT
The DNA here is from genome assembly GCF_000317375.1 of Microtus ochrogaster. Classification (NCBI taxonomy): domain Eukaryota; kingdom Metazoa; phylum Chordata; class Mammalia; order Rodentia; family Cricetidae; genus Microtus; species Microtus ochrogaster. The sequence continues at coordinate 1,113,156 of NW_004949159.1, forward strand.
TTCTGAATTCAGCTGTTGCCTTGACAACTGATATTAACCTGAGTTTCATTTGTAAAGTGAACTGATTTTCTTTTTAAGCAGGCACTTTTGTTAACAGCACTTAGTTTAAATGTATAACTGTGACCATCTCAGCACAATGGGTTCTGAACATGCAGATGGCTGCAAAATGCATTGTAATTAATTTTTATGATGTTAACTGAATATTCATTCATCACCAAATGTAATGCTCTTAATGTTCTGAGGAAAGGGAATATAAAAGCAGTTTCCATTCTTTTAATTTTTCTTGCTTCTTTTCCCTTGATTTTTATCATTGATTTTATAAAACACACATACATTTATATGAACATGGCAACTAATAATTGTCTGTAATTCCAGTCCCTGGGGATATGATTCCATCTTCTGGCCTCCTTAGGCACCAGACATGTATGTGGTGCATGGCATACATGAAGGCAAAACATTCATACACATAAAAACAAGTAAAAACAAAGATTTAAAAATATCAACAGGAAAGTTATATCATAAAATATGGTTTGTAGTTGATGTATCTAACATCAATGTAGACATGGTAACTTTCTTTTATTGAAAGACGGATACACACTGTAAACTTCTTTTTTGGAAACAATTAAGGAAGTGATGTATTTATTTTCAGTGCTCATGCTCAGGACTAAATGCAGGGCTTCCTGCATCTAGGAAAGTCCTGCATCTTTGAGCTTTATTCCCAAGCTCCAGATGAGATTACTGGAGAAAAGGACAGTGCCAACCCTGCAGAGAACTTTTATCATGAGATCAGAAAAACAAAAGAAAACAAAGACACCAATAGAGTCATTGATGCTATACCTCTGACTGGCATGCAGCTGTGAACACTAGTGACAGTGGATGATCCCTCTTCTCTAGTGAAGAAAGATTTCACTTTACATTGTCACCACTAATATTATGAATGATTACGAATATTACATTTGTGGGTTCAAACAGTTGAAACTGGTTTGAAATCGGGAGCGAAAATCCCCACTGAGTAAATAATTTAACACAAGTGTGAACTAGTGATTTTGTCATGGAAGATAGAATGAGGATGCAGAGATATTTTGGAGTTATAAAATATGGGGTATTATTTAGTGGCAGAAATAGAGAAGCTGTTGGTGGGTCCCTGATTCTGTATGCAACTAGGTGGCTTTTGTTTAACCTGCATAGATTAGTTATTTGGTACTTTGAGATGTCAGTGACTAGTTAAGAATAGCAATTATGGCTTGGGGTGAAGGGAATGGTCACTCAGGTGGGAATGGTTCCTGTGGTTGTATCGCAGTTGGGTACCACCAAGGCCTCAGTTTGTGGCCCTAACTTTGGGCCTCTATGTAACCATTAGTGGCAGTGCAGGACCTGGACTTCAGGTCAGACCCCCAGCAGCGGTATGACCGTGGATCCAACATGGTTCTTAGCTACCATTGGGTTTGAATGTCACCACTATTCCTACTGGAGTGTGGCCCTGAGACTCTAACTTGATCATGGGTATTTGACAATACCTGACACATGTTTGTGTTAAAAGACAATAAACAAAATATAGAAAGAGAACTTTCCATCAGAATGCTATATCTAATGATATCTAATATCATATGGAGGTAAAGAATAGCCTCTTGTTGTCATTGCTCTGATTCAACATTGAGTTTAAGATTTTTACTACCATAATTAGGGAAGTTAATGGTACTAATGCTATCTAGACGGTAGAGGAGAAATCAGTGTTTTATTCTTAGATGGCATGACAGTATGTAAAATGATCTAGACAATTTGCATCTTCTAAAACCACTAGGTCTAGCCAGTTCACAGGACATAAAGATTATGTGAAAAAGTCAATTGTTTTATACATTATGAAGTGAACAGCAATAAAATGACATGAACCACTGACATGACGAGCTAAAAGTACAGCAGTAAGTTTAACAAAAATTGCCAGACTTAGACATTATCAATTTCTGCTGTTGGAATCCCTTGACAACAAGAATCCAACCATTCTCTCTGTGGTGCATGTGCATGTTGTATATGACTGTCATGGGGGAAGGAAGAGTTTGTGGCAAAGTGTTTCAGGGCATCTAAAAGTCCAGCTTCTAGGGGTCCCTCCCAGGGCTCAAGAAAATAATCCACAATAAGCAAAAAGAGGGTTAAAAATCCGAGGGTTAAGAAGTCTTCTAACAACAGCTTCTGTCTATTCATATTTCTTATTCTTCTTTCTCATTTCTATCAGTTCTCCCTGTAACAAGCATTACCAGTCATGTATATCCCCCTAACACCAGGAATTACCCAGCCCTAGCAGCTTCCAGGGGTCTATTTCTTTTGTCCTTTAAAAATCAGATAACAGTTCTCTCTCTCTCTCTCTCTCTCTCTCTCTCTCTCTCTCTCTCTCTCTCTCTC
>NW_004949159.1:1115677-1124185 GCF_000317375.1 Microtus ochrogaster
CACACACACACACACACACACACACACACACACACACACACACACAAGCCCAAGGAGTTAAATCATCAGGCCATTCTATAGGGGGAAGGTTACTGCACCACACTACATTTAGGTGAAAGATAAAAGAGCTAAAATCTTTATTTTCAGTAAAATTATGAATAGTGCACAGATTGTTTAAATCAGCGAGTTGCTTCTTTTCTTCCAGCATGCATAGAGGCTACCAGGTAACCAGGCAACCTATACAAACAGTCAGGGGAAAGCTGTTGACCCCTGATCTGATTAGCAATTTCTACCGGGCCTATGTCTAGAGTTTAAGAATCAAAGAGGAGACTAAGGCCTCTAAATTATCAGTTCCGGGTATGCTGTTTTAGTCGTTCTGATTGTGGGCATTGTAGGTCTTTCTCTGAGTTGTAACTCATAATCTCTTCTGCTGTACTTGAGAATAAAACACAAGCAGTAAATTTTCTGAACTAAAACCATCAGTAAACTGAACTAAGGAGTTAGGAATCTTTCGAGTGAGGTAAGACCAGGGCATGCTTATTTTTTTAAGAATCTGAGCAACTGTGATTGAACTGCTTTAGGCAAGTAGTGATTCAGAGTCCTTGGATATCTGTGAGTATCTTAAATGGGATGTTGTAGCCTGAACCCTAAACAATAAACAAGACACTGATAAAGACGATTGTAGGAAAGCAGACCTCTGTATTTACCTAGAAGCGAGGTATAAATATCTGGCAGTGGGAAATTGTTTTAACATGTAGCTAGGGGAAAAACAGTTCTGAACTGTGACAATTAATTGCCAAATATGTAACAGAAAGGGAGTTAACTACAATGAAAGTCTACAGCAAAGGATAGCCACTTATTCACAAAGCAATAACCCCCCCCCAAAGCCTTGCTTTTGGGTTTAATCTGTATCAGATCCCCTGGTTTTGATAAATCACCCTTGCAAATGATGGCTGAGCAATTGCTGTATAATGTCGTGGCTTGTAGCAAAAGTGAAAATCAGAGGATAATCTCGCTAAATAAATAAATCATCCAGCAAACTACTCCTCTTGAGAAAATCACCTAAAATGTAGGCTTTGGTACATTTTCTTTCATTGGTTTTCTTGATTGTTGCCTATATGAGTACCATGAACTCAGTGTGAGAAAAATTCACAAAGAAAACACAAAATCACACTCATTATGCAGAAACTTTCAAAAGTGCTTCTGTAATTGGGCATGCTAACAACAGTCTGAATGTCAGAGGCAGGCAGATCTCTCTGAGTTTGAAGCCAACCCGGTCTTCATAGTGAGTTCGAGGACAGCCAGGACTGTGCAAATAGATCGTTCTAAAACCCAAACCCAAACCAAACCAAACCAAACCAAACCAAAACAAAACAAAACAAAACAAAAAGCCTTCTGAAATTTCTCTTTGATTAACGGGATTTCTCTGATAAAAATTCTTCATAAGTTGAAACAAAAACGTAGGTAATTGTTAGAGGGATTTAACAGCTCTTACAGCTTGCATTTGTACATTGTTCAATTTCGTTAGGCCATGTTTATTTAACTTTAAATATGATGTTTTTCCTTTTAAAGCTGTAAACAGGGTAACTTTTCACCTTACATTATGTGTTCATTGATGATAAACAATGTAAGACTGAATGTATACTATTTATATTTTTATTATTTTTATGTGTTGCATATAATACGTAACTTCATTAAGTGCACTAACATGGTGGTACTTTAGTATGTATGCATGTATGCATGCTCATATGCATGTATGCATTCATATATGTATGTATTATTTATTTGGGGGTCATGTGTGCCATGATGTGCTATGGTGTTCATCAGGTTTTGTGGAATGGCAAAAGCTTGTACTAGCTAAGCCATCTCATTGGATGCAGGACAACAGATTTTTATTGTATAAATGTATATTTTGTGTGTCTTCTGATGTTCCTGTCTGCACAGAGCAATTTTATCTCTTTCTAAATATATTTTGTTCTAATGATAATATTAAATCAACTTAGTTATAATTTTTACTTTTTTTATAAAAAGAGTGCTTGTGCCCACAAAGATTCTAAAATTTTATATTGGTTTCTAGAACCAAGTGTATTTGTAAAATTAAGTAGCATAAATACTTCGCAAATCAAAGTAATATGGTCCTAAGTCGTTGTTTTATTATGGGTATCCTTGTTCTGCGTTTTTGGCAATATATCAAACATTAATTTGACCCCGTGTTTTCATTTTAAATGCTATAATTTGTATATTTGTTTTCTAAGTTTTCGGATATATATATATTTGAACTTTACTAAAGTGTGTGTGCCTGCTTCTATGTCTGTTCGTCTGTCTGAAATAAAGATAAGATAAATTAAGAAGAGATCCGACCTCAACATTTAATTTTTTGAGACATGACCTCACTGTGAGTCTCAGGCTAGTTTCAAAGTCAAAATTCTTCCAGTTCAGCCTTCTGAGTGCTGTGATTATAGGCAGATGCAAACACACTAGCTGCCTTCTCAAAGAACTTTGAAGTTTTCAATAAACTTCCATTGTCATAACACTAGGAAGTAGATCTCTATAAGTGATTCATCTTAAGTAACTTGAATATTAATCTTGTTTTTATTTATAACAAAAGTCAAATTGCATATAACTTATGTACATAACAATTCCTTGGTGCTTTAAGAGCAATGAAACCCTACTGAAAATTTTGATTTAAATTTGAGTTTTATGGATAGTCATTATAATTTTAGTACACAGAAAAGTGTTTTGTTTTACCTTCACAAACCAAAGCCATTTTACTTGCACAAGTAATGTAGGGAAATTCAAAAAATATTCTAGCATTTGATTTAACAACACATGGAACATATAGCTGCTTCTCCATGTAAATGAGGGAAGAGGCAGTGTTTATTTTTGTTCTAGTCTTACACACTAACTCAAGGTTACTCATTAATTTCCAAAGGACAAATAGGAAGATTACATCTGGAAAAGTTAAATAAAGGAGATTCTCTAGGGAATCTTCTTTTATTTAATTTTAACACACACACATACTATAATTTATAGATTTTTCTTAAATAGAACTGATTCATAGGAATTAACACTGAGCTTCAGAATCTTATTTGGTGTGGATTTGATGCAAATGATTTACTGTCTAGAAATAAGGTGATAGTAGTTGCTGAATAAATATAAAGTTATTGATGTACCTATAATATTGGTTAAAATCTGTTTTCCTTTGTTTGTTTGTTTTGTGATATCTGGTCTCACTGTGTAGCCTGGGCTGGCCTGGAACTGACAGTTAGATAAGGCTGGCCTCTAGTTAAGTGATTTGCCAGTCTCTGCTGGGATTAGTAAATTTTAACTGAAAATGGCTCAATATAGATTTTATTTCTATTTAACTTTTATTTAATATTTATTCTGTGTGTGTAAAAGAGAGAGCCAGAAGGAGGGAGGGAGGGAGAGAGAGAGAGGGAGAATGGGTGAGAAACAGAATGACAAGGAGAGACAGAGACAGACAGAGATAGACAGACAGATCTAGTGACAGAGAGAGACGGGGGGGGGGGTTGGGGCATCAATGTAGAGGTCAGATGACAACTTTGCAGCAACTGGTTATTTCCTTCCATTATGTGGCATCTGGGAATCTACCTCAGGTTTCATGTTTAGCAGTTGGGACCTTTAACTACTGAGCCATCCTGTCAGTCAATAGTAGATGTTAACTGTTACCAAAACAAACACCAAAGAATGTGGAATACTTACAGATGTTTGTTTATTAACTTGATTTAGACACTCTATATTGTCTATATATTTCAAAGAAAATAACTAGGACATGTCTATGCTTTCCTTTCTCAGTCTAATTGCATCAAACAAAATCATGTTTATTTCTTCAAAATCATGATTAATTTAATTCCCTATGAGCAATTAAAAATGCTTTCTTGTATTCTGTTTTATCTGAAGTAATTTCTACCTTGACGAAGTTGGCTTGACTTGCAGAGAGACCGAAGTTTTTGGATGCAACTTGCTGTATAGTTTTGTGTGAGAAGTCCTGGCTTCAAAGCATGCTATGCATCTGAAGGGCTTTAGCAGACAGAAGCATGGCAATCATGGTGCCATCAGGTTGTGATTTTCCCTTTGCTGTCTTCTTGTTAAACCATTAGTTACATCCAGTTGCACTAATAATAAAAGACAGCATTGTTACAACATCCTTCAAGTCAGTTACCAAGGTTTACTTCCTTATTTGGCCACTTTCTTATGTCTGACTCATTCCTACGACTGACCACCCAGGTCAACCTTCAAAACATCATGGTAGAGCAATCATAAATCCCATTTGGCTCTAATTTACATACCCAATCAGAACTTACCAACATATTCTAGCTCATTCCCCTCTTTCCTCTTAAAATTAACACCTGCAAAACTATTTGCTGATGTTTCTACACAATTCAGATTCAGCCACCTTGTCTCTGCCTTGCTTAATAGAGGATCTTTTGTGCTTGGTTTGTGCTTGGAAATTGACATCTGGGTGTGGTCTGTACCTATTCTAGGGTCCAGAAGGGAGCACCCCACATTTTTCAGCTCCCTTCAATAGCCTTGTAGAATTGTATGCATGTAGCCTCAACACAATCATAAGCCAAAGGCTTGTCTGACTGAGTTTGTTCATGTGGGCTACACTGAGATAAATGAGCTATTACATTTTCAGTTTTGCCTTCTGCCAGAGGAAGGATTAAGGTGGGTTAAATATTTCTAATTATCTACTGTGTTTAGCCACCATTGTAAACCCACATGCTACAGGTTTTTCATATAAGTCAGACTGTAGCATCTTCTATTCACTTATGTATTTCAAACATAAAATTTGATGGATGTAGACAATATCCAATATAGTCACAAAAGCTGAAGTCAGAAACTGTAGTGTGTACATATAATCACAGCCCTGGGGAGGTGAACAGAGAATGAAATCAGACACTGTAGTGTGCCCATGTAACTGTAGCACTGGGCAGAGGACATAGGACAGTAGGTCTTGGTTGTGAGCCAGCTTGCCTGGTTGAAACATAGAGTTCCAGGTTCAGTGGGAGATCCTATTTTAAAGGAACATCTAGCATTTACCTCTGCGCACATGAACTCACATGTACACTCACACATAAACAAAATTTACCCAAAGGTACTGACATCCCTTACTTCATCTTTTATAACAGTTTTCCGAGAGATCCAATGACCAGGCAGGCTCTTCATCTGAGATAACGCCTTTCTTCCCTCTTCAATTTCTTTAAAACAGTTAATATATTTTTTGACCTTGAGATAGAAACAAAAGCCTTTTGATTTTTTAAAACCATTTACAATCTGGTGTTATGCCACTGTTTTAAACTTGTCTGATGGCTATAAACAAGTTTCTCCTCTCTTCCTTACCTGTTGGAAGTCAGTCAGTCAGTCAGTCAGTCCTCATGTCCATGAGATAGGTCCTTCAGAACTATATCCACAAGCCACAAGTGAGTCTCTCTCTCTCTCTCTCGCTCTCTCTCTCTCTCTCTCTCTCTCTCTCTCTCTCTCTCCTACAAAACACTGCTAATTCTTTAAGATTTACTAACACATTTATTCCTTTGGAATGGATTGAACATCAGTGATGTAAAAGATCATTTTTACATTTACATTTTATTTATTATTAATTTGTATGAAATATTTGCACCTGCACACATACTATGGTGCATGTAGGTCAAATGACGATTCAAAGAAATAGGTTCTCTCCTTCTATCATCAAGTCATGGGATCCAATTAAGGTCCTTAGCCATCTTGCTCGCCCCAATAAGAAGAGATTTCAAATTTTTTATACACACACACACATACACATATAACAATTTATATATGTATTTATTTATATATATTTAACAACTATTTTAGAAATCTACCAAAAGTCATTGTACTTTTATTATTGCTATAACCAAATATATGACAAGATACAATTTAAAGGTTTATTCTGGTTTACAGTAAGAGGAGATCTTTACATCATTGCAAATCATACAAAGAAATCATAGTAGTTGACAAACAAGGCATGGAGCCAGGGTGATGGCTGGACACATTGCATCCATACTCAGGAAGCAGACTGGATGGAAAGCACTGCCAGGCTCTAAGGCAGGAAGGCCCACCCCTTCCTTTAGGGAGGCTCCACCTCCTATAGGTTCCATTACTTTCCAAGCAACCTCATTAGCTTAGGTTGACAGGTTTAAAATCAAGAGTTCTGGGGGAGATATTTTTCATTAAATGTAAAACGCATATTAGTGGAATAAAATATTAAATATATCATAAAGCAGACATGATTGAAAGGGATGGAAAAATTTGGTGAATTTTCCTCAATGTATCCTGCTACAGTTATATTCTATAATTATCAAAAGCTTCTGTTTCTGAATGATGCAACATTTAATCAGTAATTTCAGCACTTCACCTTATATTTCAAAGTGATTAAGATAACTGAACACATAACATCTGCTGAGGGCTCTTATATTATTATAGAAGAATCATTCTGAATTTATAAAATTGCATGAAGCTTGTATTTCATGAATTAGAATTTAGCATTCTAACAGCATATTTTCATTTCATAATTTATTTTTGAAACATAGGGATGGATATCTTATTAATTTAAGGCATAAAGTTGGGTTGAATATCTATAAATAAAGCACTGTGCTTTAAGCTTGAATGCTTGCTTTTAGAATGAGTATAAAACTGCACCATGAAACAACTGTCAAGAATGCGTATGTTTGTAATTACCATAGTTGAACTGTACAGAGAAAGGTTAGCTTCCTATAATATCTATATGCCTGTCAACATGATCCATTCTCACACATTTATAATTCACTCATATGAAAGGACTGGAAAACATCAAGCTGTTACTTAAATAATTTTAAGCAATTTTGGTGTGGAAAAATTATTTCCCATAACTACAAACTTAGAGAAAAATTATATGAAGACAAATAAAAAGAATATCCATACAATGTTTGCTTATATCACTTACCAACTTCCTTTCTATTGGGGCCTTTGTTGTAGCATGCTCACTTCAAGTCTCTTTCCTTGTCCATTTCTCTCATATTCTTTAATTTTTCTGTACACATACTGTCACAAGTGCACACATCTGCACTGGGTATCAATTTAATGCATAGAAATTGAGCACAAGTGGGTACTTTAGACACAGATATTTTCTTTTGTATTTATCAAAGGACCAAGACTTTTGTGACTCTTAGTGAAGCACTATGGATGATTAAATGTAACACACCTTGCTCTTACCTGATCCTTATCCCATGCTTCGTCTCCCCAGTTGTTCCATTAATGCCATTTATGTCTATTTTTGTTCTCTCCTTAGGATCTAATCAAGAAGCCTGAATTGCTTTCTGCTGTAGTGTTTTTAATTCTCCATTAACTTGAAAAACTTCTTAAGATTCCTTTGCTGTATGACCTTGACATTTTGGTAACATGGACCAATTAATTCATGAATATTTTAAAGTATGTTTGTCTGAGAGTTGGTTTGGTTTATAACAAGGTTAGACACTATTTTTGGCCAGAAATGTATGATGAATTTTCTTTATAGCACATCATACAATCACAGGCTTTAGTTGTTGTTATGGTGATACTTGGCATCTGACAACCAAGCTACCATCTGAGATTATGAACAACATGAAATGAGGACTTCATTAAACAAATAACCACACTTTGTGCAGTGCCATGTGGGATTTAGGAGCATTTTCTCTGTGCCTAGTGTTAAGCCTCTGATAGAAGTAAGCCACAGGTAAGAAAGAGCTGTAGTAACGCTCATGTACTGAAATTAAAAACTGAAAAGAACACTCGGGTCAAATAACACCCACGCTAACAAGCTGGAGCAGGGCATCACTTTCTGTCTCCATCTTCTCTGTCACGACTGAGTTTCTGGGTTGTTAGGCTCCCCGTATCATCACGCTGCATCTGCAGGAAGCTTCAGATGATGTCCTTCTTTAAATGAGGGAATAGTGGAAGTGAGATGATTCATACCCACACTGAAACACCTCCCATGGACAGATTGTTCGCAAGAAATCCCTTGCCGGGAGCCATGAGACTTCTTCAGTGGACAAGACCTGAGAATGGAACAAGCAAGTTCTCTTTGTGGCAAGACCCTGACTGACACATTTTGGCAAAGCCAGTGGATAGTTCACTGTATAATTCTGGGCATGACCACAGGGGTATATGTGCTACCTGCTCTCCTTGCCTTCTTTATACAAATCATATTGCTGGCCGCCTCTCATTTTACTTTCCTAGAGCTATGGATGAAATACCTATTACAAAAGGAAACTTTTCACCTGATGACTCTCCTTTGGTTCAGCTAGAAGGGATGCTGTTAAAAATATACAGTGGGCTGAGGAATCCCATCTGGACGGGTGAGTGTGTGCTATCCAGGGGCGGATTGTCCCGGAAGAGAGCACAAACCCCCCTTCCCCAGCTCCTGCTGCACGGCTGTCTTTCTTTTGCACGACCCAGCCCCCCAGCACCCCTCCCCAACCCGGACCTGCTCTATGCTAGGACCAGTGCTCAAGA
>NW_004949159.1:1133370-1164687 GCF_000317375.1 Microtus ochrogaster
ATGTCAATTGTATATGTCAATACATATACAATTGTATATGTCAATTGTATATGTCAATACATATACAATTGTATATGTCAATTGTATATGTCAATACATATACAGATTCCAACTGTGTTAGGATTATATGAAGTGGATAAATAAATTTAGGAGACTTGAGACACTTACAACAGTGATCACTCTTTCCAGATTGTTCAGGACAGTCTTGGACTTGCACAGGTTTATCACAAATAGGCTCTGTACATGTTCATAAATCTAGTCATACACTTTAGATTTTCTTCATCAAATTATCTCAATATTGATCCATCTACTATTTCCCTGAAACAATTAAACAGAATGAATAAAATACCTTAGACAATAAAATTTGTCTCTAAAAATATGAATTGTATTATACAAATATTTGGCCAAATAAATTTAATAATTTTGTTCGTCACCTCTCTTGCCCTATGGAGTGCCAGGCAGACAGTCAAGTGCTTTCTAGGCATATCTGTGAGGATACTCTTGAATTGAGGAGTTGAGAAATATCAATGATCCCCCTTACTATGAGGGCCTTCTCTAACCAACTGTAATACTGATCAAAGATTATTTCCCCCTCCTTTTGTAAATGGTTGTATATTTCAGGACAAATAGCACACGGCTATTTATACAAACATGTGATTTACTTTGACCACATGCCCTGCCTCGTTCCCATATCTCCTCAATCTTCCATCTACCCTCCCATTAATTTCCCTCCCCCCTAGATAGTTTTGTTTCTGTTTTCATGGCATATATACATGCATGGTTTTACGTGTTCATATAAAGTGTAGGGTCCAAAACAAAGGGAAACGTGATATATGTCTCTCTGAGTCTTACTTTACTTAACAAGGTATTCTCCAGTTATATCTACTTTTCTTATAGATAACATAATTTTACTTATCTTGTTAACTGATTGTGTACATAAAACAGAATTTCTTTGTCCACTCTTCTGTTGACAGACATGTATGTTAATTTTGTTATTCAGTTATTGTGACTAATGCTGAAGTTAACATTGTTGCGGGAGGTCCTCCCGCTCCTCCAGCCTATAGCTGCTGAGATACCAGCCCATTGGGGCATGGTCTCTCTCTCCCTTTAAAAAAGCAGCGACTTCCCTCTCCCCGCTCTCTCTCTCCCTGCTCCGCTGGCGACTAGACTTGCTTCCTGGTTGTGCAGAGGGCTGTGATCTGTAAGTTTCCCCCTTTAAATAAATACCATCTGATTAATCATAATTCCCAACTGGTGTGGCATTGCTTGTGACTTACGACTCCATAACATTGTTATACCAGGACCTCTATGAAATATTGACCTCAAGTCCTTAAGTTAATAAGTGAAGCGGAGTGTTTGGGTCACATGATAGGTCTATGTTTATTTCTGGGAGGAAACTCTACTTTACTTTCTGTAGTGGCTGATCTTATTTTCATTTCAATCTGCTGTGTGTAAAATTGAGGAAGGAGGAACACTTGGTGTGAGACAGTCTAACACTGGTTTTATCTGGCTTCAGACTCACATAAAGTGCACTGCTTTGGTGTCCTAGAACTTGTTGGCTTCCAGACTGGAGTTTATGCTGTCACAATTCCTGAAGTTAAGGTCTTAAGACTCATACTAAGGCTGCATGCTGTCTATTTGGAACATAGTGCCCTACTGGCTGTTTCTTGGGGAACCCTCAGCAATATGGTGGTTACCGTAGTACAGATGGAAATACTACAGGAAAAGGCTTAAAAACTATATGAAATTCTTTGTAAATTTCTCCATCTATTAAAGTTAGGATGTCTCTATTCAAGTTGATTTGGGAGCAAAGTGGTGAACATATTTGACTTTAGGTTTATGTTCAAACTGTCTTCAAACTTAAATGAGCTTGCTCTTTTTGCTAATTTGAATGTAATTATCTTGGGATAAAATTATTTTTTTTTCTTCTTCTTCTTATTAAAAATTTCCACCTCCTCTCCTCCTCCCATTTCCCTCCCCTCCCTATTCTCCCCCTCCTCTTCCTCCTCCCTCTCCAGTCCAAAAAGTCCTGCCCTGTGGGAAGTCCAAGGTCCTCCCCTCTCCATCTAAATCTAGGAAGGTGAGCATGCAAACAGAATAGGCTCCCACAAAGCCAGTACATGCAGTAGGATCAAAATCCAGTGCCATTGTCCTTGGCTTCTCAGTCAGTCCTCATTTTCAGCCACATTCAGAGAGTCCGGTTTGATCACATGCTCCATCAGTCCCAGTTCAGCTGGCCTTGGTGAGCTTCCATTAGATCAGCCCCACTGTCTCAGTGGGTGGGTGCACCCCTCGCGGTCCTGACTTCCTTGCTCATGTTCTCCCTCCTTCTGCCCCTCATTTGGACCTTGGCAGCTCAGTCCAGTGCTTCAGTGTGGGTATCTGTCTCTATCTCCATCCGTCTGCCAGATGAAGGTTCTATGGTGATATGCATACTACAAAAGCATTTGTTCAACTATGTTCATAGCAGCAATATTTGTAATAGCCGAACCTGGAAACAAACTGGATGTCCCTCAATGGAAGAATGGATAAAGAAAATGTGGAATATATATGCATTAGAGTACTACTCAGTGGTTAAAAACAATATCTTGAATTTTGCATGCAAATGGATGGAAATAGAAAACACTATCCTGAGTTAGGTAACCCAGACCCAAAAAGATGAATATGGTATGTACTCACTCATAAGTAGATTCTAGCCATAAATAAAGGACATTGAGCCTATAATTCATGATCCTAGAGAAACTAAATAAGAAGGTGAACCCAAAGAAAAACATATAGTTATCCTCCTGGATATTGGAAGTAGACAAGATTGTCAGGCAAAAATTGGGAACTTGGGGGTGGAGGTGAGGTGGGGGTAAGGAGAAATGGGGAGAGAAAAGTGAGAAGGGGAGGATGAGGAGAGCTTGGGGGAATGGGAGGGTTAGGATAGAGGAAAGTTAGATATGGGAGCAGGGAAGTAAATATCTTAATTAAGGGAGCCATCTTAGGGTTGGCAAGGGACTTGACTTTAGAAGGGTTCCTAGGTATCCAAGAAGATGTCCCCAGCTAGTTCCTTGGGCAGCTGACGAGAGGGAGCCTGAAATGGCCCTATCCTATAGCCATACTGAGGAATAAAATTATTTTAAGATCATTTTCAATGTAATTTTTTATTGAATCTTTAGAATTTCACAACATACATACTCATTTCACTCATTTCTCAGTTCCGTGTCTGCCCTCTGCCATTGTAGTCCCCCCTAATAAAATTTTTTTTTTAAAAAAGAAAACAACAGCAACAAGATGCCACACAGCAACAGTAGCATCAACAAACCCACTTCACTCCTCCATCTTTACTCGTACCCCTCCATCATATATTCATTTGGCACAGTGGCCTTGGGGAGCTGGGGTGTACTCAAAGTTATCCTTTTGTTGAAACAGCTTTACTTGGATATTTTCATTGCAGTGAGCTGTTGGTCTGGTTTAAAGCTTCTGGTTTTGGGTACATTCTCAATACTGAAGCCTCAACGAAATTTCTCTTGGATATGCTGCTATTCCCCCAAGTTATGTAGATTCTGTGGCCATGGTTCGTCAGGAAGAGTCCATGGCCCTTTCATGCTTTCTAGAAGTCATAGATGATGTAGATGTTGGTGTTGGCCACCTTAAAACCTTGGAAGTGGGCATGGGTGGTAGTTGAGTTGGTCAGTCCAGGCCTCCACTGGGACCACCCACTCAAGCAAGAAACAGGGTCAGATCTCTTTCGAGAATGCTTAGGGGTGTGTCCAGCTCCCCCTTGAGAATGGTGAAGGGAGTAGCCAGCTCTCTCATATGAAGGTCCAGCACTCCAGGGATGGGGACAGCTTTCCCACTGAGGTGGCTGGCTAGGAATGAGACCAGCTGTCCGATGCCCAGGCCATGAGGGCCAGTTCTCCCATGGCCCCATGCGGTAACGTGAGCCATAAACATCAACACAGACTCTGTAGTAGAACCATGGACCCAGCCAGAAACAGCCCTCAACCACAGTTCACACCCCAGGTGTCATAGGGCCTTCGGTGTCAGTGCAGGCCACTCAGATAGGTATGGTCCCTGCAAGAGTGCTTGGACACCACTGTGACCCAGGTGGCAGCCCAGATGACCCTTGGCTGAGGCTCCTGTCCCGACATCGCTATGCCTCTGGGTGGTAGTGCAGGACCACAGGATGCCAGATGAGCCTGTGCTGTCTTTTTTTATTAGTATGGTTTTAAAAAGGCAAGTTTACAGCAATGTGCACAGTCAACTTCCTTTGCCACAATTTATTATTTTAATGAAAATTGACAATCAATTTCATCTAGTAACATGCACATGTTACTTTCATATGTTAAAGGAAATATTGATAACTATCAACTATTTGGGATTCCAACTACCATTATGAGTTCTATTGTTAGCTTATCATCTCCAAATTTACTTAAAATCAAACGGTAACTGATAGAAGATTTGAACACATACGAGTATCATTTGATGTAATTAGAGAAAACATTAAATTCTCTACTGAAGGAAACAAGTTTGTATTTCTTTTTAGGAAAAGATGCTTCTCTATCCTTGGTCTTCCACTCTGATTCTGAAACATGGAATCCTCTGATCTCCACATGGGTGGCCTTACACATCAGTGAACCTGCCAGTCAGCTTCATTTCCGATTCTCACTTCACCTCTAGATTCCTGTTCCTGAGCCCTCCTGAAACTCATTGTCTAAATCACCCATGCCCACATGCATTAATTTAATTGTTCAAACCTTCCAAGGAAATTTGATTTTATCATTCTTTTTTATTTTTTTTAATTTATTTATTTATTAAAGAATTCTGCCTCCTCCCTGCCACTGCCTCCCATTTCCCTCCCCCTTCCCCGATCAAGTCCCCCTCCCTCATCAGCTCGAAGAGCAATCAGGGTTCCCTGACCCGTGGGAAGTCCAAGGATCACCCACCTCCATTCAGGTCTAGTAAGGTGAGCACCCAAACTGCCTAGGCTCCCCCAAAGCCAGTATGTGCAGTAGGATCAAAAACCCATTGCCATTGTTCTTGAGTTCTCAGTAGTCCTCATTGTCTGCTATCTGACAACCATTTAAGCTACAGTTTTTAAGATGGCTTTTGTTTAGTTAAGCACTTTTTTTTCATAGTGTTTATTACAAACTTTGTACCTCTAACTGGGGATTTTTACTCCTTTGGAAGCTGAGAATTTCTGCCCACCTACTGTATGTATTGATGTATCACTGAGACAAGGATGAAGTAGACATTTGTTTGGAAAAGAATTTCAACTCATGCTCCTTTCTGTCTTTACTCTGAATGCTGTAACTCACATTTAAGTTTCTTTTCTTAATATTACCACAAATTAGGTGCTTGAACACACATTTTAGCTGTTAAGAAAGCAGATTTTCTTTCCTAGCTTCATGCAAAACTGACAAATGAAATTACTGCCAGAATGAGAATCCTTATGGAAATGTACAAGTGAAATGAAAATATTTCAACAATTGTCATAAATGTTTGCTAATGAAGACAACCTTCAAAATTTGAACAGTTTCAAAGTATTCTCATTTGAAACATACATATTCAGCCTAAGAAAAACAGTACAGTTCATATTCTAACAGCCTCTTTTCCGTCAATAGATTATGCATGGCAAGCTAACTCTGTTGCCAGCACTGCAGATATCTTCGTTCTGAGGAGACTCCTAAGCCTTCTGTTGGATATAAACCTGCTTACCAACAAAGCTTCAGCCTTAAAAGTTCTCCTCCTGGGAGACAGAAGTTGTTTTTGACAAAATAAGAATTGTCATGTCTAATGTAATTTTTTTTCTTCCCAGGTACCTTTGTGTTATTGGCATTTTCCTTCCTACTTTTGAATATTTCTGTTAAGGAAATCACAGATGTTTACAAGTAGGTAAAAATATAGGAAGCTTCTGCTTTTAACTCTGAAAAGACCTGAATAATATGACTTCTGCAGTTGCAACAGATTTCTCATCTCTGAAAAAGATGGGATCTGAAGTTGCACCAGATTTATCACCTGGGTGCCTTTATTATATTATTCCTTTGTTAATTTCATATGTGTTTTGATCATATTTGCTCCCTTCCTCCAACTCCTCCCAGATCTACCCTCACTTTCTAACCCATGCAACTCTCAATTCCTTACCCATGCAAAATACTGTGCTTGACCCACTTCTGTCTCCTCTACTTCCTGGTTCTTCCTCCTCTTCTTTCACCCATAAAGTCCAATTTCTTTTGTTCAGCGACTCTTGGGTGTGAGGACTGTCCACTGGCTGTGGTTGACCTATCTGGGCTGACACCATTAGAGAAACCTGACTCTCCCTTTTCCAGACACTATCAGATACCACTATCTCCTTATCTAGTAGTGGAATTTACTGCTACCTCCATGTTGGGATTTAGTCTCAATTGAGATTATGCAGATCTTGAGCATGCTCTTGCAATTGCTGTGAGTTAATATGTGCAACTGCCCTGCTGAATCTGGAAGATATTGGTTTTTTTTTTTTTTTGAGGTCACCTACCATCTATGGATTTTAAATTCTTCTACACTTTTTTTTGAAGACTCCTAAACCCCGAGGGATGGTGGTAGATATGGTATGGATTTCCCATTTCAGACTCAACATCTCACAGCCACTTGTTTACTGCATGTTGTCAAGAGTCTCAACACTCAGTTCTTTCTAAAAGAAGCTTTTCTGAAGAGGGTTGAAAAAAGGCTTGATTTATGGATATAGTCTCAAGATATCAGTAATTATTTTAATGCTATGCCCATTTGACAGAATAAAAATAGCAAATTCTTTTCTAGAGCCCATGACCCACCTAGCCACAGTTCTTGGCCACATTAACATTTATGGGTTTTACCTTATGGAATAGGCTGTAAGAAACAATTGGAAGGTGGTTGGTACTCCAACAAAATTAATGCCATTATTGCACTGGTGGCCTTATTTTGTCAGACCAGTCATTATTTTAGCTTGCAGGGTTCACTGGTGGGTGACATTACTTTTTTATTCCAGCACTGTGCATAAACTTTCCAGCATTATGAAGGTGAGCCAATGTGGATAAAGCTTCCAGAGCTTTATCCAGAGTATCAGCTTGATTTATTCATGTTTTATGATTTTTTGAAGTTTTGGAGGGCAACCAAAAGAAGAGAATTGGCAATATCTTGTCATCTTTTATATACTATAAGCTATCAAACAATAAAATAAATGAACAGAAATGGTTTATCTCCTTTTGAGTTTTATTCCAAACATCAGGATTCCTCTTTTAAATAAAAATTCAGTGGGCAAGCATGGCTAATGCAAGACAGTAAAGTCAACAAGAACCAGCCAACAATATCAGAGCACCTAAACAGGACCAGAAACTACTCAGGTTAAATTATAGAAACAAGTAAAAAATTACTTTAAAAATATTTTCATGAGCTACTTGTGGGCGACATTACTCATTTAGCATTCGTACAACAACTGTTTTAGTTTTTAAATTTTTATTTTATTATTATTGTATGTATATTTGTGATGATGTAAGTGGCATGCAATTGTCATTGTGTGTGTGTGTGTGTGTGTGTGTGTGTGTGTGTAAATATATATAGACTCATGGAATTGGTTCTATCTTATAGCCTTTATGTGAGTTCTTATTATTGAATTCCAATTGTCAGGCTTGTGGCAAGCATCACTATTCACTGAGCTATTCCATGGGCCCACAGTTCCATTCTAAGAGAAGTAGGATCATAACAAAAATATTTGAAGACACACTCCATGAGAGGAAACTAACCCAAAACACCAATAAGGTGGTCAAGAGCCTGAGACAGATAGGCCAGGCACCATGGAGAAAATCCTAATGCTATTGCTCTGCTAAAGGAACATAGCAATAAGATGACTTTTAATGACATTGTGATATATTCATAGATATCATACTCAGATGTCATCAGAGAAGGTTTCTTCTGCAGTATATAGAAACAAATACAGAGACCCACAACTGAGTAATGGGGAGAGAGTAAGAGGCCTTGGAATACTTAGCTCCATGGGATGTCTCCATCAAATCCCCTGTCTCAGGTCTAAGGGAACTCTGCAGGGGGCAGAAAGATTGTAAGAGCCAGAGCAGATGGAGGACACCAAGGAAACAAGGCTCTGTAAACACAACTGCACCAATGTATATAAGAACCCACAGAGGCTATGGATTTGTGCCAGGTGGGGTTCCAGTACAGAGAGGAGATGTGGACACAAGGCCCCATCTCTATGTCAGAGACCATCTCTAGTTGGCAACCACTCAAAACTTAGCATTTTCTAAGGGAGTCTCACTGGGTGTAAAAACCACTCTGAATGGCAGGTCCCATGTCAGTCAGCACTAGGTGGTCAAAAAAAAAAAAAAAAAAAAGAACTCAATGGTATCTTTGAAGATTCTTAGTCTCATAATGTTTTTTTTTGCTTCTTTACAAGTTTGCTGTATATATTACAAATTGCAATTTTGTGATTTCATGAAATTCTTGAATGTACAAACTTGCCTGTCTCTGTGTCTATACTTTTTTAACTTTCTCTTTGGCTCTTTTTCTCTTGTAGATTGTTTTGTCCTATTCCAATTTGTTTGTTTGGTTTTATCTTATTTTATTATAATTCTTGAGATACCTAATTGCTTTCCCAACAGAGGCAGTAAGGGGTGGATTCAGTTGGGAGGGAAGGTAGGAAAAGTCAAGAAGAAGTTGGGAGAAGAGAAATCATTGTCAAAATATGCTGTATTAAAACAAACCTATTTTCAACAAAAGAAAAAACTCAAAAATAAAAACTGCACATATAAACATACCAAGAGTAAATACAAACTATTATGATTCCTGAGAATTGTCAGTTTTAGTGAAGAGGAGAAAACTTCTAGATTTGACCTTGATCTCGAAGTATTAGAGGTGGCAGGAAGTTCCTGTTGTTATTCTTTCTACTGCTATGATAAGATTAATGTTTCTTGCCTTAAGAAGATGCCCTGTCATTCTGAAAGTATTATTTCCACCAATCAAGAATAAGACAACTTCATCATTTTAAAGCCAAATTTGAAGCAAACTTTAAATATTTGCCAGGTGGACAGGCTCTCACCAGGTTCATCCTGAGGTTCCTGGAAAAATGGTTCAGAATCACAGTCTGAGCAGATAAAACCACAATTCATAGCATTTCTCATAAGATCCAATCAGGGACAAGCATACATCCTGACATAGCTTCATCTTGTGAACCTCCTACACATATGTTATCAAGTACATTGATGAAGATGGGTCAAAAAAAAAACTTGTTTCAGGAGAGAAAACATATGGCTTGTTATCTTCCACAAACAATGCCCCCAAACATTTTAGAAATTATCCATCTTTGGGCAAGTGGCTTGCATTTCAGAGGCATTTTTATTTCATTTTTATTTCATTATATATGTAAAATTACATATAACAAAATAGACTCAAACAAGAATTATAGTTACAATATTTAGTCTGTTTGTATTTGGCAAAATTAAAGAAAATACACTATTATCTCTTTTATCTTTGCAAGTCTAAGTTTCATATCTAATTTATCTTTATCATAACTAAGGAAAACTATAACTCAACCCCCTTTAAATGAATATTAGCATTTGTAAATAATAGTTTTGAAAATTTGGGCAAAATTTTCTTAAAACTGCTTCCTGCACTTTTTTGGGTGAAATACTTTTAGGGTTCACAGAGACCTTTTAGGGGGTTCTTACTCCATCAAACCACATTATTCTGGAAGGAAACCACATGTTCCAACCTTTCCTCTGCAGAACAAAAGCAGAACCTGTTTTTCAAAGCAACATATCCTTAGAACAAAATTTTGAAGACAAGATACCTTTATTTTGGATTAGCTTACCAGACCCCAGAATTAAATAGCTTTCTGCAGTCAAAAAATTCAAAGACAACACAATAATATACATAATCCAGATTCTCTGTATATATTCCATTTTTATGTTGCTTATTTTTCTTTACCCCTTTGGTCTATGATTTTATGTACTCTTTTAAATTACTTTGACTGTCTCTTTAAGGACTTTGTTTTATTTTTTAAACTATTTATTTATTTATTTTATAACTGTCTATCCTATTTTTCTTCTCTCTCCCAAGACTATACACATTTTTAAAACACATTATAACCCATTCAGAGGTTTATTTCTGTATGAATCTGTTTTTTATTCTATATCTGTAATTATTTTCTGATTTGGAGCACCTTTTATTTTTTATTTATTTTTTTAAATTTATTTATTTATTGAGGATTTCCGCCTCCTCCTCGCCACCGCCCCCCACCTCCCCCCCCCGCCCCCCCATCAAGTCCCTCTCCCCCATCAGCCCGAAGAGCCATCAGGGTGGAGCACCTTTTAAAATGCTAAATTGGCTAGGACTAAGGCAGCTTTACCTTTTGGCCCTGCCCAGTCCAACATGGAGGATGTATATTCATTGCCAGCTCTGTGAGCCATGCTCACCACCCCAGCTCTAGGGATGTAGCGGGTCTATGTTGCAATTAAGCAACTTGTAGCACTCTGATCACAAACCCCATTTTAGTTTTCTCTAGGTGGACCTCCTGAAATAGCCAGAGCTGTTTGTACTGCCTGTATGAACCAAGAAGACTTCTTAAAGGAGCCATGCCTCTGCTTGCAGCCAGCAAACAGAGCCAATCTGAAAAAAATGCAGCTACCAAGAAGTTGTGTTTGACTCCCATTTCTGTGGGTCAAGAGGCTCTCTCTCTCTCTCTCTCTCTCTCTCTCTCTCTCTCTCTCTCTCTCTCTCTTTCTCTCTTTCTCTCTTAGGTCTTATGTGGGTCCATGCCTGATGGTCAGTGCCATTTTGTAGTAGGAGACTGCTTGTTCATTCCCAGCTGCCCAGACCTGTATAATCACACAGAAACTATGTTAATTACAACATTTTTTTTAGCCTATTAGCTAATGCTTCTTATTAACTGACTCAGCATCTTAAATTAATTCATTTCTCTTAATCTGGGTATTGCTATAAGGCTGTGGCTTACCAGGTAAGGTTCTGTTCTGGTATCTTTCTCCTTTGACATCTACAAGGCATCTCTTTGAGTCTGACTACTCTCTCTCTCTCTCTCTCTCTCTATGTCTCTTTCAATCTGGCTATATTCTTCCCTGCTATAAGCCAAACCAACTTTATTCATTGGTCAATAAAAGCAACACTTATACAGAAGGACATGGCACATCAATACAGAAAGTCTAACGTATCATCTTTAGAAAAAAACAAAGCAGATATTCATTTATGACTCCAACTTCATTTAGGCCTTTGCTTGAAAGTTGTCTTGGTAAAGGATAGGTAAGTTGAAGTGGTTTTTTTGAGGATGAGTAGCAGAGTGTCATTTGGTGTCTGTGTAGAAGCACTTGGAGCCGTGATGTGGACATCTGACAGCTGGAATCACAATAGAGTTGCAATGGTGAGAGAGTCACAGAAAGTGAATGGAACATGGCCAGGTGAGGGAATGGAAACACAATGAAGGACAGCTTCATTTGCTACATACAGTTCCATGATTCACAGTCTAGGGAGAACAGACATTGGGCAGGGGGATAACAAGATGAGCAAGCTAGGTAACATGTACTTGTTTTTCACAGGATTAGTTCTACTTATGGGTGTGGGCATGCGATTGATTGACAGGAATATTCAAGGAAGGAAATTGATGGCATCCTTTACATTATAATCAGATAATGATTCTCCAAACGACAGTACAAAGAGACATTTTAAGTTAGCACCTGAAAATCTATGCCCAATCTTCACTAACAGTTAATTAATTATATCAGAGTTCAGATAAAGGGCAAAAGAAATGAATACCCGAGGAGATAGAAAAACTCTGAGGGTGGAGTGTTTCAGAGGTGAGTAGAGTCTAGACTCTTCATGCTTCCCATCCCAATTTTGCAAAGTAAAGCCAAATGATAAGGAGATAGGGAGAATTCATTGCTGCTTTGTGACAACATATTTCATAATCGCAGCCTATTTGATGGCCCTTTTATGCTACGCATGATCACACTTGCATAGATGAACGGTTTCAGCTTAATCGAGACTGGGGTAGAGATGTGACAGTGGCAAATAAGATGGCTGCTGTATGAGAAAGCAGTCTTTTTACTTTTCTTTGCCACTGCATAAAAAGTGAAAACTTCCCACCAGAGGGGTTTGATTCTGAAGATAGTGTTGATTATGTGTCTCTTATAAATGTAATTCTGAATAGAGAAGACAGTTTTCTTCCCTTTCTGACACATCTGTTTTTCAAAAAGAATATTCCTCAATAGTAAGAAGACGGGGGAGGCAATTTGACTATGCAGCTGCAGGACCAGAATACAACATCAAGGAACCTATGAACAGAATTCCTCATGAGCAACTTACATCTTCAAAAAACCACACACAAAGCAACCCTGTAACTGCAAGGCTTTCACTAAGGGCTTTTGGTAAGTTATTGAAAACAGTAACCATCAATTTTGACTTCTCTAATCTTCTTAAGTTGCTATGATCTAACTAATAGGTGGCAGTGTACCCCCATCTTCAAGCTCATGAAGTGGCCACACTTTTCATGAGTTGGTCTGTGTTGCTGAGTATGGCAATGGTACAGGCCAGCTTCACTTCTATGAGATATGAGGCTCAAGAAATGTACTTAACTTCTCTAAACTGACATAGAGTTGGGGTGGTACAAACCTGTAACCTGGCTCTTGAGGCTTGGAGGCAGAAGGACTTCAGGCTAGCCATTGCACACAGCAAGGGTATGTATTAAAAACAGATTAATTTGAGAAAGACAAAATGATGTAAACCCCTTTGAATCCTCTCTTCCTTTCTTCTTTCTTTTTGGAGCAGTTCTCCTTTCTTGACTACTGATTCTTGCATCCTCCTTGGCTCTTTCTACATATTACTCCTTGATCATTTTCCTCAACAAGTAACATGCATATGTAACCTTGCTATCTTATTAGAAGAAATGGACTGATATGTTACATAACAGTGATTAAAGAAGACAGACAACATGATGAAACTCTGGGACCGAATCACTCATGGCTTTTCTCGTAAAAATAGCCAGTACCCAAAAGGAATAAGGGAGAATGGAAATCCTTAGCATCTATTTTTTGTTGAAGACCCTATGAGAGCCATTGAGGGAATAATAGCACTGGAAAAGAATGTCCCCACAGGTTGAAATTGAAATCTAGGGAGAAACAAATCCCACAAGCAGCACAAAAGTGTTTCCTTTCTGAATATATTGTATTGATGATTGTCTAAGGGTAGAAAGCAATAACTACTATGTATGAGCATGAGAAGCATAGTCTGGCTACGTAAGGAGGTTGATACTTTCCAGTGTTGTTATAGGTACAATAGAGCAACTGAGATATGATTGGAAATGTTAAAGAGCAGTAAGACTGAAAAACTATATCCAAGACATTGCTATTTAATAAACTATGAATCTGAGATCAAGATTATGGATTGGAACAACCTAGGTTGATACCCGTGAGGATATTTGTTGGTATACTGAAGACCAGATCATCAAAGATTAGAAGGAACCTACCTTACCAGTGATGTTTGGAGGGTTTCAAGGATCAGAATCATACTGAGATACTATCTAAAAGGAAGAAATTACCACATTTGACATTCTCTCTCTCTCTCTCTCTCTCTCTCTCTCTCTCTCTCTCACGCACACACACACACACACACACACACACACACACACACACACACATCTCTTATGAGGTTCTTTCCTTGGTTTTATAGGCAAGACATTCTGCACATAGTCTAAAGAGTATTTAACATGAATGTTGATGAATGTGCATTGAAATCTAGTACAGAAAATATTCCAACAGGCCCAGAGCTTGGTGTAAGGAATTATACTTGTGCCAGAAGAAAAGAAATGCAGCCTGTAGTTCAGGAGAAGCCTCCCTGTAAGAGGAAAGCCAAAGAAGCCCTAACTGAATGAGTGGAGAGTAGATGAAGTCCTGAATGAATGTGTATTGTAGACATGGAAATATCTACATCAAATACCCAATGCTTCAGACTAATGGGAGTAGCAAAGCTTTTCCTCAGGGATGAGGCTCAGAGGGATGGCTAAGTCTTCCTATGGTTTTAGTGCAAATGTTGGTACTGGACAGTGAAACTTTAGCCACAGTTTCCTCTTCCCGATGACTGTAACCTGAGAATGCTCTTTCTAGAGATTTCCTACCAATCTCTAGAAAGGGTAGTCTAGCCAACCCTTATCTTTGCACTACATAATAAAGGTGATGGGATTCTGGGTTGTTGCATAATTGATACCACTCAATGAGAGTGTGCTTTTCCCACCTGAACCCAGATTTTCTGTATGTGTATCTGTTCTTTATTAATTCCATAGTCACCAGAGTAAGGTCAAGTTCAAAACCATGCAGGATTCTGCATTCATTGGAGAATCAATGCATAAGCTTGCAGTATTCTGAAGTAGAGCCATAATCCCTCTCCCTCACTCCCTCCTACACACTCTCTATCTCTCATAAATATCTGTGATTATATATAATACATATATATGTATGCATATATGCATAAAATGAGGGTATTTAAAGTACATGTACATGTTTTCAGGTGCCTGTGCATGTCTTCACATGTATGTGGAGGCTGGAGGTTGATGTTGGGTATCTTCTTTAGTAGCCCTACACTTTTTTTTTCTGACACAGAGTCTCTCTGAGATCCTGGGAATCATCAGTTTGACTATACTGCCTGGTCCACAAGCTCCAGGTTGCTGTCTGTTTCCAACTCCTCATTCTGGGATGAGAAACTTGCCCTACCATGTCTAGGTTTTATGTAGGTGCTGAGAACCTGACAAAGACATTACCAGCTGGGCCATCACACCTGCCATTATGACAGTTTTAGTAGAGGGTTATAAAACATTGAATAATCCTGATAGAAAATATTTCCTTCTGAATGCTAAGTAAAAATGGACCTGGACTTGTTCACTACTGAGTTCTGTCTGATCTAACAATTAAAAAAGTATGTAACTAATGATCCAAAGATTGAACTGAGTAGGAACTGTGGGTATGAGAAAACTTTTTGAACAAGTAGTCAAGCCTTCATGCCATCTCTCAGAATCATACTGCCGTAGCCTCCACTTTGTACCAGTAAGTAAATATAAATTCTCTGAATCCAACTGAAAGTGAGGAAAAAATATGGAACTAAGTTTGCCCTTGAGCTAGGTTGATTCATGTGTATACATTGAAAATGACTAGTGTAATATCCATTTTCAGGATTGTTTTTAAAACACAGTAAATGTGAAGAATCTTCCCATATTGAAGATGCAAGTCATGCACCTACTACATAGATATCCTTAGATATGTTCTACAGTAACAATATTCTTCCACAGTAAAAAGGTTCTTGCATAGTCATAATGATGGAATGACTCATTAGTGCAGTGGTTCTCAACCTTCCTAATGCTGTGACCCTTTAATGCAGATCTTCATGTGGCGATCCCTAACCAAAAAATTATTTTCATTGCTCATTCACAACTGCAATTTTGCTATTGTTATGAATTATAATGTAAACATCTGTGTTTCCCGATTGTTTAAGTGACCCCTGTGAAAGAGTCTTTGGACCCCTAATGTATTTTGACCACAATTTTAGAATGGCTGCCTAAGTGACTTGAAGTATAAACGCCTGAGCCATGAACCAAGAAGAACTGAGGAGTGGAACATAAAGGGATAAAGGAAAGTTTGGAAGTTTTTGTGACACTCAGGTAGACAGACAGTGGATGTCAAAGAATCCAGCACCCCAATACCTGTGGCTGTGAATGTTACCTTTTAGAGTAAAAGAACCTGTACAGGGCTGATCAAATTAAGGTTGTCTTAACCTTATCTGTGCAGTAGTGGCACAAATACCTTGCTGGCAAACAATGGCTCTCTAATTGGACTTAAGACCCACTCAACAAGAGAAGCATCATTTCATATCCTAGAAACATAGTCAGCTACCCAGAGCTAGTAAAGTCATATAATTTGGAGGAAAATCTACAACCACCATGTTACTAAACTTTAGCTTAATCCCTAACTACATTTGAAACATTTGCCCTCACATACATTGAGAAGTATAACCCTCACTTCTCATCAATGTAACTTCTTTGTGCAACAGTTGAAGACCATTATAGAAAACAACAACCTAACAAAAAGCAGAGTTGTGGAGCCCAGGCAGCAGACAGAGGAATGACTCCTTTAAGAGGTTTCATGATTCAGCTTTAGTGGAAAAAAATTGCATAGCTTCTATAAGATCTGGCTTCCTGGTTCAGGCAGTATGAACTCTGGCTCTTACAGGAAGCAGAGCACTTGATGGGGGTTTGTGGGCAGCTTGCTGTAAGTTACTTGGGTCCTCATTGTTATCTAGGTTGTCTGGGATTATGAATTGTAGGCTGTTTTTTTTTTTTCTGGCATTATGTCCAAAAGCCACTTATGAGTGAGTACATATGATATTTGTCTTTCTGGGTCTGGATTATCTCACTCAATATGATGTTTTCTAGATCCATTCATTTGCCCGCAAATTTCAATATGCCATTAATTTTTTTCTGCTGTGTAATACTCCATTGTGTAAGTGTACCGCATTTTCCTTGTCCATTCTTTGGTCAAGGGGCATTTAGGTTGTTTCCAGGTTCTGGCTATGAGAAACAATGCTGATGTGAATATAGTTGAGCACATGTTTTTGTGGCACTATTGAGCATCCTTTGGATATATACCCAAAAGTGGTATTGTTGAGTTTTGAGGAAGGTTGTTTCCCAATTTTCTGAGAAATCGCCATACTGACATCAATAGAGGCTGTACCAACTTGCACTCCCACCAGCAATGCGGAAGTGTTCCTTTTACCCCACATCCTATCCAGCATAAGTTGTCATCAGTGTTTTTGATCTTGGCCATTCTTACATAAGATGGACTCTTAAGAGTTTTTGATTTGTATTTCTCCAATGGCAAAGGATGTTGAGCATTTCCTTAAATGTCGTCCAGGCATTTTAGATTCCTCTGTTGAGAATTCTCTGTTAAGGTCTATTTTCCATTTTTTATTAGATTATTTGTTTGTGTTTTGATGACCATTTTTTTGAGTTCTTTGTATATTTTGGAGATAAGCATTTTGTCCAATGTAGGGTTGGTGAAGGTTGGTGAAGATATTTTCCCATTCTGTAGGCTGTCCTTTTGTCTTATTGACTATGTCCTGTGATTTACATAATCTTTTCAGATTCAAGAGGTCCCATTTATTAATTGTTTCTCTGAGTGTCTGTGCTACTGGGGTTATATTAAGGAAGTGGTCCCCCATGCCCATGTGTTAAAGTGTTCTTCTCACTTTCCCTTATATGAGGTTCAATGTGGTTGGCTTTATGTTGAGGTCTTTGATCCATTTGGACTTGAATTTTGTGTATGGTGATAGGTATGGATCTATTTTCATTTTTCTACATGCTGATATCCAGTTATGGCAGCACTATCTATTAAATGTTTTCTTTTTCCCATTTTGTATTTTTGGCTTCTTTGTCAAAAATCAGGTGTTTGTAGGTGTATGGATTAATATCTGGGTCTTTGACTCAATTCTATTGGTCCTTTTGTCTATTTTTATGCTAATACCTGTTGTAGATGGAATGGAGCCTTTTGTTTGTCCCAGCCACCTGGCTAGCTTAGCCTGGATATAACCACATGGAAATTGTATTAATTAAATTACTGACTGGTCCATTAGCTCTAGCCTCTTATTGGCTAACTCTCACATATTAGTTTAATTCATTTCTGAAAATCTGTGTATCACCATGAGGTTGTGGCTTACCAGGAAAGATTCTAACCAGCATCTGTCTCAGGCAGGAGAATCATGGCATCTGGCACACTTCTCTTCTTCCCAGCATTCTGTTCTGTCTACTCCATCCACCTAAGGGCTGCCCTATCAAAAGGCAAGGCAGCTTCTTTATTCAACCAATGAAAGCAACACAAATACAGAAGGACCTCCTACACTAAATACCAGGATGTTTTCAGTACTCTAGCTCTTTAGTAGAGTTTGAAGTAACAGTTTGTAATGTCTCCGGAAGTTCTTTTATTATACAGGATTGTTTGGGCTATCCTGGGCTTTTTATTTTCCCATATGAATTTGAGTACTATACTTTCCAGGTCTGTGAATAATTTTGCTGGAATTTTGATGGACATTGAATTGAATCTGTAGATTGTTTTTGGTAAAATTGCCATTTTTACTATGTTAATTCTGTTTACCCAAGAGCATGGGAGATCTTTCTGTTTTCTGGTGTCTTTTTCAATTTCTTTCCTCAAGTATTTAATGTTCTTGTCATATATGTCTTCCACTTATTTGGTTAGAGTTAAATCAAGACATTTTATGCTATTTGTGGTTATTGTGAAGGGTAATGTTTCTCTGATTTCTTTCTCAGCCTATTTATTATTTGTGAAAAGAAGGGCTACTGATTTTTTTATTTAATCTTGTATCATGCTACATTACTGAAAGTGTTTATCAGTTGTAGAAGTTCTTTGGTAGAATTCTTTCATGGTCACTTATGTAAACTATTATATCATCAGAAAATAGTGAGAATTTAATTTTTTTCTAATTTGTATCCCTTTAATCTTTTCTTGTCTTATTGCTCTAGCTAGAACCTCAAGAAGTATATTGAATAGATATGGAGAAAGTGGTCAACCTTGTCTCATTTCTGATTTCAGTGGGATCACTGTGAGTTTCTCTCCATTTAGTTTGATGTTGGCTGTTGCCTTGCTGTATATTGCTTTTATTATGTTAAGATATGTGTAACTGTAATTAGTGCTTGATACCTGTTTTGTTATATGCAATTTTACTATTTAAAGTTAAAACCTTCCTTTTTTAAACAGAAAAAGAGAGGTGATGTAGGATTATCTTCTGTATATTGTGAATGTCATTGGTTAATAAAGAAGTCCCTTGGGCCTCTGACAGTGCAGAATTGAGCTAGACAGGAAAACTAATCTGAATGCTGGGAGAAAGAGGCAGATTCAGGGAGATTCCATATAGCTGCCAGAGGAGACAGATATTGGAAACTTGCTGGTAGATCATGACTTCATGGTGATGCACAGTTTAATAGAGATGGGTTGATTTAAGATGTAAGAGTTAGTTAGAACTATGCATAAGATAATAAATAGGCCAAGCACTGTTGTAACTAATATAGTTTTTCAGTGATTATTTCATGTCTGGGTGACCTGGAAACAAAAAAGCATCCTCAGACTCCACCAGTAGAATGGCTAGTGTGAAGGGAAACACACAGGTCTTAATCTTACACAAAGAACTATAGGTAACTGATGAGTGCTAAGAGCAGAAGAAATAGTCTTCCTTTAGGAGGGAGTACACCAGCTGGTTATATAATACCAGCCCAGAAATCTTATACATATAAGTAACATTGTATAGACTGAGCAAGTTGTATTTATGTATTTAGAAATGTTGCTGGGTGCTGTGCCACATGTCTTTAAAATAAGCACTTGGAAGGCAGAGGCAGATGGATCTCTGCAAATTTGAGGATACAAAGTTGAGTTCCAAGATAGCCAAGGCTGTTACACAGAGAAACCCTGTCTTCAAAACACTATAAAAAGAAAATGTGTGTGTGTGTGTGTGTGTGTGTGTGTGTGTGAGAGAGAGAGAGAGAGAGAGAGAGAGAGAGAGAGAGAGAGAGAGAGAGAGAGATTACAATTCAAGGGGGAAAACATTGATAAAAAAATAAGGATAGCACATGGGAGAAATTGGAACAAAAAATGAAAAGATGAAATGATGTAATTATATCACAATCTCAAAAGTTATAATCATTTTTTGAAAATTAAGATTATCCTGAGATATTTTGTGTTCCTTAAATACAAGCCCTATAACAAGGGAGCAATGACACATTTGATTACAGGAGAAGGCAACGTGACAAGGGAAATAGAAGTGTTTTAAGAAACCATGATGATGGATTTGAAGATGGAGGAATGGCCCTTGAGGCTGAGAATCTAAGAAATGAAGCTAGAAGTGAGATAAAACAAAGAAATCAATTCTCAAGAGCTTTTTTTGGCACTCACCACTAACAATGCCATGATTCCAGCCCTGTGACAGACCTTTTAGACTTCCTACCTCCAGAAAGAAAGTTGTTGTAAACTACTAATGTTGTGAAATTTTAGAGAAGTTTTAGGAAGCTAATATGTCTTTTTGTCACCTTCCAAAAAACACACTATAGAAGAAGCTGAACATCTAAGCAAAAAATATCCTTGCTTATTGAGTGTTTGACTGTCTCACAGCAGGCCACAACAGCTAAGATGGGGCAATTCATAGACTCTATTTACTAAGGCTCAAAAAACCACTGCGACTTCTGAATATTGCGAACAATATGAATAACATTGAGCCTCATATACATACATATTTCTTGAGGAAACCAAGTGTCCATTTTGGGAAAGTTCACTAAATTCTGTCTTTTCTATTCAAGGGCTCTAAGTTCAGTCTCAGAAGAACTGATCCCAATTCTGGGAATGCGTTTGCCTTTCTTGTTTCTAGACCATCATTAGACAGAGCTTTGGAATGCCACCCAAGATTCACAAAGCATCCTAAGTGCTTCCTTCAATTACTTTTCATCTCTTTCTTAGTGCTCAGACTTGGTTTCAATGGTCAGAATGAGATTCACTCTTTACTGGATATCATGGCTATTTATCTTTACAGTGTTTTGTTTCAGTGACTCTCCTTTGATCTTGGCATGATGCATATATCTTGGAGGACACAAATAAAGGCAACAGCTGTCGTAGATCAGCTTCCAGAAAACTGACAGGTAGACAGCACTTTTGCTATAGAAAGGGCTTCACTTACCTGAATAGCATAAAGTAGGAAGGTTGTAAAATATCCCCAAAGTTAATATATCCTTTAGTCTCTTGAACAACCTGTGTTTAAACTTTTAAAAATTATCTCAAGTTTCCAGTACTTTAAAATTTTGACGTGGAAAGTTTCTTGTTTCTTCTAGTGAACCACTTGAGATCTTGGCTATTATAAATGTTTTTCCCTTATTCAACCATCTCACCTCACACTTTTTATGATCTGAGGAAGTTCTTTTGTAAGAGTGGTTGGCCATTATCTTGAATTACTTGGTTCCTTCAGAATATCATGCTTCCAATTGCACATATGCCTCCTCCGGATCATCTCTGGTAGAAACCTAATTCAGCTTTTCACATTTGCATCATAATGCACAATGAAGAACCCTACAAAGTATAAGTATAGGAAAGTGCTTTCTGAATAGAACTCCATTTGCTCAGGAATTAAGGCCAGCAATTGACAAATGGAACCTCATTAAGCTAAGGAGCTTGTACACTGCAAAGGAAGCAATCAATGGAGTGAAGAGGATACTCACAGAGCAGGGAGAAACTTGCCAATTATATATCCAATAGAGGATCAGGAGCTCAGAAAACAAAGAATCATGAGGGGAAAAAATCCCTATCAAAAACTAGACTATGAAGCTGAACTAATGGTTCTCAAAAGAAGAAATAAATAGCCAGTTTTTCTTTGTTATGTTACTGTATTAACTTGCATCTTACTAGAAAATACTTTTATTAGTGCCCCTTTCTTCAATACATCAAGTCTTTCTCTTATCTCTCATATCTATAACTCATGTGTTCCCCTTCTCAATAAGATTTTGCCTCCTTTTTTCCAATTCTTTCCTTATGTCACTACCCAAATATTGATCTATTTAGCTTTTCAAATTCTATAAACTTCATTTCCCCCAATGAGTACCCCAGTTCTGGTGTCTCAGAATCTTATAGAGGACAGAAGTGGAATGAATAAGCTGGGGGACCTGCAACTGTTTCAGTAAAAGAAATTAAAGAAACCTAATTACAAATGAGGACAACTGACCATGTAAAAATAAAACAAACAAAGAGAGAGGGGGAACTGTAGGCACTACAAGACTTGTTCATACTAATAAATGTTTAAGTCATGACAAACACAGGCAAACCATTTAAAATGGGTCACAGGTTACCACCTTGCAGGTCTTTCTTGGAGTCAGGCTCTGAATGAGTGTACAAGTGCTAACTACCTTAATATCTCTGAGTGCCATAGGTTACTGCACAAGTGCAGCAGAACACTGCTGGCCATCACATATCATGCAGCTATGCCTGCCAATAGTGGTGCAGGGTTCATTTTGTCTGCAACCTCAGTCTCACTTTTAGGGTCTCCATCTATATTTCTGCTGCTCACTTCAGTGCTTACCCTACCCCAGGCTCACCTCCATGCTGCATTTTCTGGTTGCTTTTCAAGAACGTGCACTTTCTTTCTTTTTATCTCATGATATTCCTCATGGCAGCTCATCTCTAGTGCTCAGCTAATAGTGGTCAGTGAGTCAGCAGGAGTAGTACCATGGTTTGCTGTATTAATCTTTCTATGAAGATAATCACACTGTGATGATTAACATGATTGCCAGCTTGAAAGGAGGGTCTAGGAATCAAACCTCTGAGTATGCCCATGAGTATCTATACTGAGGGAGGAATCCCTTACTAAATATGGATGGCATTATTCCATGGAGGGTGGCAACCAGACAATAAAACAGCAAGGTAGATGAATGCTAGCATTCATCTCTCTACTTCTCCATATACAGTGACCAACTGCCTTGAGCCCCTGATGTTGTGACTTCCAACTATCACGAGGTAAACGCTCAATCTGTAAGTCACAAGAAATTCTCCCACCTTTAAGTTCCTTTTATCAGGTATGTGATCATGGCAACAGCAAATGTAACCAACAGATAAATGGCCTACAAGGGGAAAGGGCAAGTTGTTTCCTCCTTTCATTTTATTAGCATTAGTTTTCCTTTGTCCTTATCTTAGCAGTATACAGTATCTGGTATCATACAGCACAGGAACACAAGTATAAGCATCTTTGTTGATGCAGATTATTTGCATCAACATTAAGTTGACATTTGTTTCAACATTAAGAAAGTATTGGTAACGTTTTGTTATTAATGAACGCTAACTTCATTTGTAATATATAAATTATGTACATTATAAAGTATAATGTATATAGTAATATCAATGATAAAATAGGCAATATATTTTTGCAATGTTTGGACATGTTGGAAAATCAATGAGCTCATAAGAAATACAGAAATTCACATGTATTTTTAGCACCGAAGACTTGTATTGGCAATATGCCTTTCTCTAAGGCTTTTTCTGTGAAAAGGAATTAGGCCAACATATATTATGTTTGTCTAAATTCATCGTCAATACTGGAATAATTGTGGATTTTTACAAGTGCTTTGATAAACATTCAGATAATCAAGTATTTTAAGCATAATAAAAGAAAGAACAAATATTGTTAATGTGAATATGTGAGGCTTATAAGAGATGCATATGATTAAAGGACATCACAAATATCATATATAAAATGTAACATGGATTTGAATTGGAATTAATAATAAAAAGCCAGAGTCAGATATAGGGGTTAATACTGAAGATTAGAGAAGCAGAGTGGCCAGCCACTAGGGAGTTCTTTTACCTCTACAAATGATCAGACTGAAGGGGTGATCCTGTCTTCAGACTGCATCTCCCAACTGCATCTGTCTCCACCAAACCTCAGACTGCATTGAGCTCTTTTATCTTCCTGTCTTATATTCTTCTCTTTATCCAATCATATCACTCCTGTCTCCACCTTTCTAGTGCTGGGATTAAAGTCTTGGGATACCAAGTGCTTGGACCATTTTTGTGCGAGATATTTCTCTTTCACACAGATTCAGGTGGCCCTGAACTCTGCCTCTATCTCTTAAATCCTGGGATTAAAGATGTATGCCACCACTCCCTGGCATATCTCTTCACTCTAATCTTCAGGCAAACTTTTTTTTTTGTTAAAACACAAACAAAATATTACTACAATAGAAGATTTGAGGGTTGTGAAATATAGCTCTAAGTTTTATCAATGTTATTGCAATCTTTGGAATTTCTTCTGGTTTAGTTTCTTCCTTAAATACATTTAGTTGATTGAAACACCTGTCAACCGTAATGTTCCAGTATGGAGATAGTGCTTTGATAGAAGATCCCAGGGAACACATGACCAACGTCTTCTTTTTCTAACTCTATAACAAGTAAATTTTATTAAGTTATATTCAAAACTCTTAACTAATATTAACCATACACATTTATGCCTTAGAAACAGTACATTTGGCATTTTACATACATTTTAAAAGTTCATTATTAAAAAAAATAGATCAACTAATCTGATTTGATTATTTGAATATAACATTAAGCTAATCTTTTACTCTATATTGAATTTTTTTTCTTTGCATTATGAATCAGCCTGTGATCACTTGATAATTTGTTTCTCAGGGATAAATATTGATTTATTTGAGAAAATTTAGTCCCTATGATTTAATTTTACACTTCATTTTTTTCAGATATTACTTATCAGTGTTAGTAATTATTTTCTTTGTGCATGCTGTTGCTTCTAGACTTACATTGGGATTATATCTTGATGAACCTATCATAGCTTTTAAACATCATGAACCAAGAAGACAGCTAATTCATTAAATTTACCAGACAACATAGAAGAAATGAGCTTGCCTTTAACATAGAGTAATAAGCAACAGTTGGACAAAGGCTTTAAAATGAATCTTATTGCATAATGAGGTTTTGAATAGTTGTGTAATTTATGACATCTTGTACTGAGAGTGAAAAACAGAATAATTATATAGTTGTGCTTTTACTCCATCAGAAAATTAAAAATTGTAAGTTATGACAGCCAGTATTTGAAATACATATAATATTAGGAGTATAGCTTTATGTCTACAGAAGGTCATTGTGTCTTTTGAGGTGTAAAGACGAGAATGTTGTATTCTTTTCTCTGAACAGTGTAGTTACTGTGATATCAGACACCAGCTATTCTAACATCTTTCCTTATTTTTAATATTTGGACTGTCAAAGAATTTTTAAAATATGTAACTAACATTTATGATGCAGTGAATCAAATTTCCAGTCTGTGGAGGTGGTAAGGTAGAGTGATGCTACGAATTTGGTTGAAAAGAAAACTCAAGTAATTTCTTCACATAAAGGAAGATCAATCCGCAGCTATCTATAAGCTTTTACAAAACTCCCATATCATAAGACTAAGAAGGAGACCAGATTCAGAATAGTCACTGAAATATTTCTAGCATGTAATCCTAACTCCAACCAAGGAAGCATGTAGGCTAACTGCATATCACTACCTCTGTCTCTCCTTCCTCTTCCTCCAAGTCCAATCCTCCAGTTGCATCCACAGCTCTGTAGCAAATGGGCTACTGTAGCCTCCTATTCCCTTCTGCTCCTATCTCCAGTAGATCAGCAGATTTTCTCCTCTAGTCTTCCTTCCCACATTGCTCGCTTTATCCCAGCCTCCAATTTCAGCAGGTATTCCCTGAGAACCTTCAAGTTACTCAGCCAGGAAGCACATAGGTTAATTGTTGATATTCACCCCTCCCTCCTTTACAGCCCTTTTGTTTTCTGGCCTGCAGTCTCTTCCCCAACTCTCTAGCAGACCACCTGCAGGGGCCTTCCCTTCTGCTATGCCTCCATCTCCAAGTGATCATGCAAATTTTCTCCTCTAGCATCCCTCCTCATTCATCTTGTTGTCCCTGCCCTCAAATCAAGCAGGAATTCTGGGAATCTGCTAACCAAGCCTGTCAGAGGAGCAAACAGGCCAACTGAGCAGGTGGTTTGCTTCAGATCTTCACGCTCCCATGTCTTCTCCATATCCAACACCCCCAGTCCCATCCAGCTCTGAAGCAGACTACCTGCTGTGGACACTCCTCACAATCTGTCTCCATTCCCAGGAGACTAAGCAGATTTTGATAGAACACCTTGCTTTCCTTTCTCTTATGGACCCCTTCACTAGCCCCACCACTTCATCCCTACTCATAAGTGTCAGCACCCAATGCCTAGAATCACATTTTACTAGGAACCACTGATACCATACCTGATATCAGGTTGTACCACAGAACTATAGTAATAAGACCAGCATGGTACTGGCATGAAAACAGATATGTTGATGAGTAAAATCAAATTTAAGACCCAGACACAAATATATGCACCTATGGACACCAGGTGTTTAATAAAGATTCCAGAATCACAAACTGGGAAAAACCCAACATATCCAATAAATTGTTCTGGTCAAACTGGATATCTGCATGTAGAAGAATGGAAATCCATCCATACCGATCATCTTGCACAAAACTCAACTCCAGATAGATCAAAAACCTCAACATAAAGTAGATACACTGAACCTGACAGGTGAGTGTTATGGTCCTTGGAGTATCCCACAAAACAGAGGCAGCCACTCACACACCCAATCAGCAAGGACTTTGTATATTCCAGCACAATGGGGTCCTTCAGCCAGAAAACAAAAGAGCTGTGACCCCAACCAGAGCCAGCAGACTCCTTTTACAGGCATCCAAGAAATGTAAGGAGAAGGTTAGGCCATCCTGGACCTAGTTAGCTGGGAATTAGGTTATCCTGAATCTGATTGGATGGAGCTCCTCTTCCTGCTTTAACAGAGTACAGAAACTAAAAGTGAAACTACACTGAGACCTAAGCCCAGGAGGGGCTGGGGCCAGGAGAAGCCTGGGTGTTGAACTTCTGCTCCCTCTCAGGAGAAGGTGGGGTTAACCTTGAGGTCATTGGCACAAGAGAAAACTTTCTGTACAGGACAACATTATCACAGACACTAAGGTCAACATTTAATAAATTAGACCTCATGAAGCTGAGAGGCTTTGGCATGCCAAAGGACAACATGCTTTGAACAAAGTGGTCACAGCCTATAGAATGAAAAATTTGACTTTTTTAAAAAAATAAATTATATACTCAGGACCCC
This sequence comes from Microtus ochrogaster, assembly GCF_000317375.1. Taxonomy (NCBI): domain Eukaryota; kingdom Metazoa; phylum Chordata; class Mammalia; order Rodentia; family Cricetidae; genus Microtus; species Microtus ochrogaster. Next base: position 1,160,113 of record NW_004949159.1, read on the forward strand.
TTCCCTTAGGCTCCACACTAGGGCCTGTAGCCCCAGAAGCTGTACTAGAGGTCAAAGTGGTTCTAAGTGTAATAGTCTGCTCTGTCCCTTTAAGAGACTAGCCATGCCCACTCCCACCCCTTCCACAGAGGCAAGCTAATCTTTAGCTTCCAACCTGGGTCTCTTCTGTCTCCCTCTTGAAGATGCAGCTTCTGTCTCTCCCTTCTCCCAACTTCTCCCCTTCCCCCTCTTTGTTTCTCTTTCTGCCTCACTCTCTGCTCTCCCCTTCCTCCCTTCCCTCTTATAGCCCACCAAATAAATATCCAACTTTACTCTCTATGGTGTGCCTATACATATCTCTGTCTCTTGCCCATCATGTGGCTCCCTGCCTGGGACCAACTGCCTTTGAAGACCTGCACTGTGGTCTCTTAGCATGCCCATCTGTCTGTCTCCTTGCCTGGGACTTGCCTCTCATGACTCACTGCCATTACTTGGAGGAACTGTAACATCCCTGCCTGGGACTGGCTGCTCCCGGGACCCACTGCCTGCTGCCTGCTGCCACATTGGGGACCTATGCTGTGGTCTCAGGACCTGCTGCCCACTGTAGCTACTCAGGGAGCTGCAGCATTTTACTTTTACCATTACACTAGGGACTTCAGGGAACATACCAGCCATGGTTATTATACCTCTTTAAGCCTATCCAATAACCCCAGACTACACCCTCCTAGCCTAGGCCCTATACCCCTACTACTTTGGAAGAAGTCTTTGGTTTACCAGAGGCCAAGCAGGATCTAGTAACCCCAGGTAAGATACCACCCACCACCATGCAAAAGTCCTTAAAACCCACCCAATAACTCCAGTCTTCATCCTCACCCCCCAGGCTCCATACTAGGGTTCACAGCCCTGGCAGCCTCACAGGAGGCCAGGTTTATCCTAGGAACTTCAGGTAAGACAGTGCCCACTGTACTGATCTGTCCTGTCTCTTTAAAAGACAAGCCTCTCCCACTTCCTCCCCCCATCCTCTGAGGCAGGCAGATCTTCCTCCTGCTTGCAGCCTGAATCTCTTCATTTTCTGATTCTCCCCCAATGAGGCAGCTTCTGCCTTGCTCTATTCTCTCCCACCCCTCTCTTTCTGCCTCTCTGCTCTTCTCCCCTTCTCCCTTTCCCTTCCATAACCCATTAAATAAATATTCACTCTCACTCTGCATGGCATACCTATCCATCTGTCTCGCACCATCTGCATGGCTCCCTGCCTGGGACCAGCTGCCTTTGGAGACCTGCGGCGTGGTCTGGTTGCTGTGGTCACATAAGCTGTCCCTGCCTGGGACTAGGTGCTCTCAGGACCACTGCCTGCTGCCTGCCCCTGCTTGGGGACCTGCAGCATGGTCTCATGGCCACAACCTGCTGCAGTCACCTGGGAACCTGCAACATTTTATTTAATCCATTACACCCACTACCTACACAACTTCTTTAAAACATGCCCAATTTTAGGGCCAAGCCATGATAAGCTCAATAAAGGCCTGAATTTCAGATCCTCTGGTTCCAGGACAGACCACAGACTTAGACCACTCAGGCACCACCCAGGAATAGACCATCCAGGGGAAAGTACCTAAAGGTCCAAAGGAAATTCCTAACATTTCAACCATTGCAGATAGAATCATCTAATGTCCCTTAACTAAGGACACACCCATTTCCTTTCACCAAGACACCCCTAGACAAATGTCAGCCATTCAGTGATCCTGAACCTTAGAAATCCCTCACCCCAACCTCTGCTATAATAAAAACCCCACCTCAACTGAACTTGAGACTCTCTGATTGCGCCAATGCATCGGACACATGGAGAGTTCAAATTCTAACTTGAATAAAGGCTTTTTGCTTTTATATATGGGATTCAGTCTCTGTAATGGTCTTTTGGGAGTCTCTACCATCTGTACGTGATATTTTTGAGCAGCTAAGTGGTATGGTTTGGTGAGCTTGATAAGGCTGTCCACCTCTGACAATAGAGGAAAAAGAGGGTAATGTGCGCTCCCAAATTTTTTCAGGACTTAAAAAAATTGGCTCCAGTATCAGAAAGAAGTTAGATGGATTGTCCTGATGTTGTGATGATTGACCCTGTAGGATATAGTGGTGGTTGGGACAAGGGACCCCAGGACCTGTCGATTATCCATCAAAAAGGTTGGCTGATTGGAAGTCTGTGCTTTATATCCACATGCCTCTCATGACATGGAGACAGTCAACACTCAGTATACTTCTCAATGACACATTGGACATGGTCCAGGTGGTTTATGAAGGTTTGGACAGGCTTGGACCCAGTGATCTTTCTGACCAAATTTGTAATAAGGATGTGATGGTTCTCACGGTTTTGGGGGGTCAGTGAGCCTGGGCTTCTGTTTTGGCCTGAGAGAAGCTTTAGCCATCATCAGATACTTTTGTTCATGGGCTTTTTTATCTCTTCAATGTTATCCCCTAAAAGCTGTTGCTAATCTTCTGCTTGTGGAGTCCTCTCTCTAGATGTTTAAGTTTAGCCTTACTATGTGGGAAACTCTGAGAGGAAGTAGATCATAAAGAGTTGCTTTCCATTTGGGTCCTCAGTATCCAGGTTGCTGTGTTGTAAGAAGGGCTTTGTAAGGCAGTTGAATAATTAAGATGGGTTTTCATGTCTTTCTTGAATGACCTTTTGGATCTTTGTATAGTTTACTGCCTTAAGGACAGACTTATGAAGACCAGTTATGTGGCAGGTTATAAATCAATTCCTAGCTAGGATGTCCCCTGGGGTATTATAATCCCATTCAGAATCCTAATCAGGGACTGACCTAGGCCCCACTATGTTGGTGATATCTGTTTTATGGAGTTCATCGGTATAGGCCATAGTTCTAGTCTGATTCCAGACTTGTTTATTCTTTTCTGGAAGAAGATTGCTGGCAAAAATCATATTAAACACTGTAAAAGGTATGGTCATAAGATTAAGCAATGTACTGGAATTCTTAATAAAAGTGGAAGAATTGGCAGTATAGGACCTGAATCTTTTTTCTACTTCGGAGAGTTCAAATAATGAGAAGGAGACATTTACCCTGACTAAACCATCTACCCCAGCAACCTCTTGCAAAGGGAAAACTAGAACCGGTTTAGACTGGGGAGGTACAGGAGGCACTATGGCAGAGGGGGAAAGAATAGCGGGAGAACTGGGGGCTGTGGTGGGCTGAAAGTGGGCGCTGAGGAGAGATGACCTGGAGAACCTGACACTGAGGAGGTATAAAGGAAAGCTGAGGGATCAGAAGAAAGGGAGCTGTGGAATTTTGTCTATAGAAGGAAGGTTCATTAACTGGATCAAAGGTAATAGGGTCATCCTGTTCTGACTTCACAGCTAGCAAGAACTGGGTAAGGGAACGAGAAGCATAGAGAGAAGGCTTGGAGAGAAGGTAAGAAAAAACTTTAACATAACTCTGTTCATTTCCCTGATTGCTCAAAGTAGTTGTAAAAGTCCCAAATATTTGGGCCTAGTATACTGTTACATGGCCATTTAGATTGGCTATCTAAGCGATATTGAGGCCAAACTTTATTGCAAAGGCAAATATTTTAGGGCCTTTCAAATCAAATGTCAGATGTAAAGGTTTGAGATTTTCTAGGAAGCATCCCAAAGGGTGGGAAGGTATCAAATGCTGAGCTCCCATGGATGAGAGAGGTTGGGGAAAAGGTCACTTCAACTTAGAGTTATGGGCATCCTGTGGACTTAGGGAGGATCAAATGAGTACCATATCATTCAGAGAGTCATTGCCCAATGGGGTCAAATGTAGCAAGCTTAGTCTGGCTAAGCCAGTAGAGAGACTTAGGTGCCTGGCACCAGAGCGTCTGTAGAGGTGAGAACGCTAGAAAAAAACAAACTGAGCTCTAGGAGGAGGGTCTCATCCACAGGAAAGGGGTGTGTAAAAGAGGCTTTTGTGGCTCCTTTTCTGGGGAATGTAAGAGGAGAAGGATGCTATAGCCCAATTGGGCCTAAGGAAACTGCCTGATTGCAGCTTCAAGGGTCAGGGAATGTGGTAAAATGAAGATGGCCTGCCATAGCCTAAAAGACTGGCTGTGGGTACTTCTACTTCCAATAGTATTAGAGAGGTGCTGGACACTCAATGGTCTTCCTCAGACCCAGAGAAATGTTTACACCAGCCGAAGGGGAAACTCACCAGTTGCTGCTGTTGGATGGAATGCTGAACGATCAATGTGCTGGAAAGTGAGTCCATTGCTGATGGACTGGAGATAAGGAATATGGTCCAGTGTGGCTCAGACCACAAGGGACAAGCACAGGCACCGGGGGATTCTATCCGGGTTTTGACACCAAAATGTGAGTGGGAGTGTTACAGCTCTGGAGCTGCAAAGATATCCTGGCCTATTAGAAATCCAGACTGTACCCAGAGCTGCAATAGGACAGCTCTGGAAGCTGGAGCTTCAATTGGACAGTTTATCCCTGAAGAGAAAGGTGTCCTGAAGGTCTTGTCAGGAGGTTACCTGAAGCTGGGGTGTGATGGGGGATGGTCTCCCATAGGATATAGCATGAAGCTGGGGTGTGATGGGGGATGGTCTCCCATAGGATATAGCATGAAG